>NC_057752.1:14559634-14566106 GCF_004010195.1 Chiloscyllium plagiosum
CTCTTCCATTCCTCCCCTCTATTCCTTCCCTCCCCCATCTCTTGCATTTCTACCCCTCCCACACTCTCCCATTCTTCTCCCCTCCCTCTCTCCCATTCCTCCCGTTGCCCATCCAGTCATCTTTGATTTAGTTTGGGGTCCTGCCCCGACTCCCATTGGATTAAAGAGCGTTCGGTATTGTGGATAATCATTGTTGAAATCCCAAACAGCATTAGGAGTGGAACATGAATCCTCTCTTGTATGTCCTGCTACAAATCTCGCAAGGCAGCTAGATTATGCACAGCAAGATCCAACAAAGGCCAGTGATTTTCAGTGTGGTTTCTGGCATCCTTGTTAACTGTTTTCACCAGGACTGCAGGTGAATTTCTTGCCCTTCCAATATTGGCACCATTTATTCCCTGATTCAGTGATTCCCCACTAAGTGACGGCACCTCTGACAGTCTAGAATCTACGTGCAGAAGGGCAAGGATCCAGTCAAATCGTCTTCTTCAGAAATGGTAGGGCTGATTTTACTTTTTTGGCCCTTGCTCCTGGGGAATGCCCAATTCCTGGCGGCTAATGGGACAAAGACATGCTCCACTGGCGTTTTGGGGGTGGATGGAGGTATTCCAAAAGAGTGGAGCCATTCCTGGACTCCCACCTTAAGTGCTCAGTGTGACTGCTAGCTATGCGCCCAATGATGAGAGTATTCGCCAGCCTATAATCCTCCACTACTCAGAGGGTGTACGTGAGTCCCAGAGCAGCCAATGATTTTGGGTAAGAATTATTTCCATTTCTCTTACCATCCCTTCCTACTCTGATGTGCAGCTGCTGAAATGTAGCGGGTGCTGAACCGAACTTTACTTTTCTCCTTCAGGTTCTCCAGAAAATGGGCAAAACCATGGAAACAAAAGATGAACAGTTTGAGCAGTGCGCAAACAGCTTCAACAAACAACAGGTACCATACCATCCTTCTTAGCAATGGGCAATCTGACATTCTTCATAGCAAAAGGTACCCTGGCACCTGCCTTAGCAACAGACCCTCTCAATCCTCAATAGCAACAAGAACCCTGGCACCTGCCTTAGCAACAGACACTCTGAAATCCTCCATAGCAGTATGTATCCTGATCCTGATTTAGCAACACATACCCCTTAGCAACCAGCAATTTCATATCCTTAGGTAAAGATACTCACTTATGCTCCTTGTACTCCTTAGCAACAGGCACTGTCATGCCCTCAATAGCAACAGGTAACGTAACACTTGCCTGAGCAACAGGTGCTCTCATATTTGCCATAGCAATAGTTACCCTGGCACATGCATTAGCAACTGCCATCTCTTGTAACGACAGATACCCTGATATCTGCCTTATCATTCTAAGCATTCTCATATTTTCCATAGTAATAGTTACCCTGACATGTGCCCTAGGAATGTGCAATCTCATATCTTCCACAGCAACAGATACGATGACACCCATATTCTCTAATACTCCTTTGCAACCTGTACGCTGACACCTGTCTTAGCAGCTGCCATTGTCATATCATCCATAGCAACAGGTTCCACGATCACTGCTTTAGCAACTGGTATTCCCATAGCTGCCATAGCAACATGAACCCTGAAACCTGCCTTAGCAACAGGCACTCTCCTTTCCTCCATAGCAATAGGTAACCTGACGCCTGCTTTAGCAACTGCTCCTCTCACATTCTACAAAGCAAAAGATTTCCTGATACTTGCCTCAGCATCTGACACTCTCATGTCCTCCATACCAATTGTTACCCTGACACTGGCCTTAGCAAAATACTGTTATATCCTTCTGAGCAACAAGCATTCTCAGTTCCATCAGAACAACAGGTTCCTTGACATAAATCTTGGCAACAGGCAATCTAATGAACACCACATCAACAGGTACCGTGATACCTGCATTAGCAGCATGCACTCTAACATTCTCCAAAGCAACAGGTGCCCTGAAACCTGCCTCAGCAACAGACACTCTCTGAGATTTCCCCATTGCAATAGATATTCTATCAACATCCATAGCAACAGATTCTGACATCCTTGTTCAGTAAAGGTCGCCTGACATTTTCTTTAGCGATTGGTACTTAGTCAACGTCAGTACCAACAGACTATCTGACATTGCCCTGAGCAAAAGGTACTCATCTCCTTACCAACTGCAGGCATGTTTTTGCCAGCAGCCTTTTTTTTGGTTCCACCTGAGTGTTGGCTCAACTTTTTGGTTACTAGGAATGTGCCCATTAGCCTAGGATTTGGCCAGCCTTGGGTGATCGAAGGAACCATGTCCTATGACCCTCGCAAACACAGTGCAGCGCAGAACCAAGCAGCAATGCCAGCAACTGCCAACCGCGCCAAGCGGCTCAGTGAGTCCATTGCAGGAGTCAACTCTCTCATCTTGCTGCGCAATGCAGGCTGCAAAATGGCCGACATGGAGGTTCGATACTGGGGGTGGGGGGTGTGTGTGGCGGGGGGAGTTGGTTGTCGTTGCTCCAGAATCTTCTGGAGAGGGTACGAGAAAGGGCAAAGTAACTGGAATAGGGCAGACCTCATGGTTCCAGGCCCACAGGTTACACCTGAAGTGCCCATCCTCTGACATGGCTAAGAAGAGAAAATAAACCAGTTGGACTTCGGTGCCACAGTTAGATGGCACATGCCCACCTTCTTAAGAGCAATGAGGGACAAGCAACAAGTAATCAAAGATGGAGGACGGGAAAAATTTCTGGCTGTAAGAGCTGCTCCTTTTTTGGAGGTATTTTAGGTGTTGGATGTGATTTCCTCGAATTCCAGGAGCAGCAATTCCTGTTTTAGTAGGCGCTGGCCCCTGCCTTTTCTGCCTACTTCAAGGCGTGCTGGCCAGCCACATTTTCTTTGTTGCTCTTTCTCTTTATCCCCTTTGGCTTTTTTTTCTCTTTTCTCTTTGCTCTTCCTCCTCTGTGCGTGCTTCCCTCCCTCCGTTCCTCCAGCTGCCTTTCAGCCAGCCCTTGGCCGCCAGGCTCCTGTAGTCTCCCACATCCCCACACAGGCGAACTGCAAGCCCTCCCCCTGCTTCATAGGGCTGCAGCCTGCATTCTCTCATCCTTCCACACTCCTCCCCCCCTCCATTTCGGAATGCCGGGCACTGACCAGTGGGGTACCGCACGGATCAGTACTGGGACCGCAGCTTTTTACAATCTATCTTCAGGATATACAAGATGGTATTCGCAATAACATTCGCAAATTTCATCAGCTGGGTGGCAGGGTGAAATGTGATGAGGATGTTAGGAGATTACAGGGTGACCTGGACAAGTTAGGTGAGTGCTCAGATGCATGGCAGATGCACTTTCACGTGGATAAATGGATCCTTTGGTGGCAAGAACAGGAAGGCAGATTACCACCTAAGTGGAATCAATTTAGGTAAAGGGGCAGTACAGAGAGATCTGGGGGTTCTTGTACACCACTCAATGAAGGTAAGCATGCAGGTACAGCAGGTAGTGAAGAAGGCTAATAGCATGCTGGCCTTCATAACAAGAGGGATTGAGTATAGAAGCAAAGAGGTCCTTCTGCAGCTGTACAGGGCCCTGGTGAGACCACACCTGGAGTACTGTGTGCAGTTCTGGTCTCCAAATTTGAGGAGAGACATTCTGGCTATTGAGGGAATGCAGCGTAGGTTCACGAGGTCAATTCCTGGAATGGCGGGATTACCTTACACTGAAAGACTGGAGCGACTGGGCTTGTGTACCCTTGGGTTTAGAAGACTGAGAGGGGATCTGGTTGAGACATATAAGATGATCAAAGGATTGGACACTCTGGCGGCAGGCAACATGTTTCCGCTGCGGGGTGAGTGCCGAAACAGAGGACACAGCTTAAAAATACGGGGTAGACCATTTAGGACAGAGATGAGGAGAAACTTCTTCACCCAGAGAGTGGTGGCTGTGTGGAATGCTCTGCCCCAGAGGGCAGTGGAGGCCCAGTCTCTGGATTCATTAAGAAAGAGTTGGATAGAGTTCTCAAAGATAGTGGAATCAAGGGCTATGGAGATAAGGCAGGAACAGGATACTGATTAAGGGTGATCAGCCATGATCATATTGAATGGCGGTGCAGGCTCGAAGGGCAGAATGGCCTACTCCTGCACCTATTGTCTATTGTCTATTGTGATATGCGCTTCTTGTCAGACGTGGGAGTTTAAGAAGAGTTTATGGGTTACTGTGGATTATATCTGCCATAAATGCTGTTGGTTGTGAATCCTATCAGAATGGATCGGTTGGAGACACAGTTAGAGGAAATGAGGAATTTGCAACAGCAAGGGTATGAGATGGATGACAGTTATAGGAAGGGGGGAAATTCTCAGACCCAGTCACATAGATGGATTAACTCCAGGAAAGGTAAGAGAGGTAGGCAAGTAGTACAGGATTCTTCTGTGGCTATCCCCATTTCAAACAAGTATGCTGTTTTGGAAAATGTAGGGGATGATTGATTCACAGGGGAACGTAGCACGAACAGCCAAGTTTCTGGTATTGAGACTGGCTCTAATGCAACGAGGGGTATGTCAGGTTCCAAGAGATCAATTGTGTTAGGGGACTCTCTAGTCCGAGGTACAGACAGACGTTACTGTGACCAGCAGAGAAAAATCAGAATGGTGTGTTGTTTCCCTGGTGCCAGGATCAAGGATGTCTCAGAGAGGGTGCAGAATGTTCTCACGGGGGAGAGGGGCCAGCAAGAGGTCATTGTCCACATTGGAATCAACGACATAGGAAGTGAAAAGGTTGAGATTCTGAAGGAAGATTACAGAGAGTTAGGCAGGAAGTTAAAATGGAGGTCCTCGAGAGTAGTAGTATCTGGATTACTCCCAGTGCTACGAGCTAGTGAGGGCAGAATTAGGGCAGATGAGTGCATGGTTGAGGAGCTGGTGTATGGGAGAAGGAGGATGCTCAGGCGGATTTAAACTGGTAAGGTGTGGAGGGGGAGGGGCGGGGTGGGGACCCAGGGAGATGGTGAGGAATGAGATCAACCTGAGACTGGTACAGTTGAGAACAGAAGTGAGTCAGTCAGGGCAGGCAGGGACAAGGTAGGACTAATAAATTAAACTGCATTTATTTCAATGCAAGGGGCCTAACAGGGAAGGCAGACGAATTCAGGGCTTGGTTATGAACATGGGACTGGAATATCATAGTAATTACAGAAACATGGCTCAGGGATGGGCAGGACTGGTAGCTTAATGTTCCAGGATGCAAATGCGACAAGAATGATAGAAAGGGAGGCAAGAGAGGAGGGGGGGGGTGACATTTTTGATAAGGGATAGCATTAAAACTGTGCTGAGGGAAGATATTCCTGGAAATACATCCAGGGACGCTATTTGGGTGGAACTGAAGAAATAAGAAATGGATGTTCACCTTATTGGGATTGTATTATAGACCCCCTAATAGTCAGAGGGAAATTGAGAAACAAACTTGTAAGGAGATCTCAGTTATCTGTAAGAATAATAGGGTGGATTATGGCAGGGGATTTTAACTTCCCAAACATAGACTCCGCCGCCTTCGCCTCCGTGCCTACTTCTTTAACCAAGACTCTCGCCCACCCTCTGACGACCCCTTCTCCCGCCTCCAACACACCCCGTCCACCTGGACACCCCGTACTGGCCTCCTACCTGCCCTCGACCTCTTCATAGCCAACTGCCGCCGCGATATTAACCGCCACCTGAACTCCCCCACCCCTCTCACCCACTCCAACCTCTCACCCTCGGAACGCGCAGCCCTCCACTCCCTCCGTTGCAACCCCAACCTCACTATCAAACCAGCAGACAAGGGAGGCGCGGTAGTAGTTTGGCGCACCGACCTCTACACCGCTGAGGCCAAACGCCAGCTCGCAGATACCTCCTCCTACTGCCCCCTTGACCATGACCCCACCCCCCACCACCAAACCATCATCTCCCAGACCGTCCATAACCTCATCACCTCGGGGGATCTCCCATCCACCGCCTCCAACCTCATAGTCCCACAACCCCGCACCTCCCGCTTCTACCTCCTGCCCAAAATCCACAAACCTGACTGCCCCGGCCGACCCATTGTCTCCGCCTGCTCCTACCCCACCGAACTCATCTCTGCGTACCTTGACACCGTCCTGTCCCCCTTAGTCCAAGAACTCCCCACCTACGTTCGGGACACCACCCACGCCCTCCACCTGCTCCATGATTTTCCCTTCCCCGGTCCCCAACGCCTTATTTTCACCAGGGACACCCAGTCCCTGTACACCTCCATCCCCCATCACGAAGGACTCAAAGCACTCCGCCTCTTCCTTTCCCGCCGTACCACCCAGTACCCTTCCACCGACACCCTCCTTCGACTGACCGAACTGGTCCTCACCCTGAACAACCTCTCTTTCCAATCCTCCCACTTCCTCCAAACCAAAGGAGTAGCCATGGGCACCCGCACGGGCCCCAGCTATGCCTGCCTCTTCGTAGGGTATGTGGAACAATCCATCTTCCGCAACTACACTGGCCCCAACCCC
>NC_057752.1:14567397-14569599 GCF_004010195.1 Chiloscyllium plagiosum
CTAGGAACTCTCCAACCACAAGGGATGAACTCGGGTTTCACCAGTTTCCTCATTTCCCCTCCCCCCACCTTGTCTCAGTCAAATCCATCGAATTCAGCACCGCCTTCCTAACCTGCAATCTTCTTCCCGACCTCTCCGCCCCCACCCCCGTCTGACCTATCACCCTCACCTTGACCTCTTTCCACCTATCACATTTCCGACGCCCCTCCCCCAAGTCCCTCCTCCCTACCTTTTATCTTAGCCTGCTGGACAAACTTTCCTCATTCCTGAAGAAGGGCTTATGCCTGAAACGTCGATTCTCCTGTTCCCTGGATGCTGCCTGACCTGCTGCGCTTTTCCAGCAACACATTTCCAGCATAGACTGGGACTGCCATAGTGTTAAAGGTTTAGATGGAGAGGAATTTGTTAAGTGTGTACAAGAAAATTTTCTGATTCAGTATGTGGATGTACCTATTAGAGAAGGTGCAAAACTTGACCTACTCTTCGGAAATAAGGCAGGGCAGGTGACTGAGGTGTCAGTGGGGGAGCACTTTGGGGCCAGCGACCATAATTCTATTAGATTTATAATAGGGATGGAAAACGATAGACCAGATCTAAAAGTTGAAGTTCTAAATTGGAGAAAGACCAATTTTTTCCGGTATTAGGCAAGAACTTTCAAAAGCTGATTGGGAGCAGATGTTCGCAGGTAAAGGGACAGCTGGAAAATGGGAAGCCTTCAGAAATGAGATAACAAGAATCAAGAGACAGTATATTCCTGT
Organism: Chiloscyllium plagiosum; assembly: GCF_004010195.1. Classification (NCBI taxonomy): domain Eukaryota; kingdom Metazoa; phylum Chordata; class Chondrichthyes; order Orectolobiformes; family Hemiscylliidae; genus Chiloscyllium; species Chiloscyllium plagiosum. The sequence goes on from NC_057752.1 coordinate 14,568,156, forward strand.
CAGGGTGAAAGGGAAGGCTGGTAGGTATAGGGAATGCTGGATGACTAAAGAAATTGAGGGTTTGGTTAAGAAAAAGAAGGAAGCATATGTCAGGTATAGACAGGAGAGATCAAGTGAATTCTTAGAAGAGTATAAAGGCAGTAGGAGTATACTTAAGAGGGAAATCAGGAGGGCAAATAGGGGACATGAGATAGCTTTGGCAAATAGAATTAAGAAAAATCCAAAGGGTTTTTGGAAATACATTAAGGACAAAAGGGTAACTAGGGAGTGAATAGGGCCCCTCAAAGATCAGCAAGGCGGCCTTTGTATGGAACCGCAGAAAATGGGGGAGATAGGAAACGAGTATTTTGCATCAGTGTTTACTGTGTAAAAGGATATGGAAGATATAGAATGTAGGGAAATAGATGGTGAGATCTTGAAAAATGTCCATATTACAGAGGAGGAAGTGCTGGATGTCTTGAAACGCATAAAGGTGGATAAATACCCAGGACCTGATCAGGTGTACCCTCAAACTCTGTGGCAAGCTAGAGAAGTGATTGCTGGGCCTCTTGCTGAGATACTTGTATCATCAATAGTCACAGGTGAGGTGCCGGAAGACTGGAGGTTGGCGAACGTGGTGCCACTGTTTAAGAAGAGTGGTAAGGACAAGCCAGGGAACTATAGACCAGTGAGCCTGACCTCGGTGGTGGGCAAGTTGTTGGAGGATATCCTGAGGGACAGGATGTACATGTATTTGGAAAAGCAAGGACTGATTAGGGATAGTCAACATGGCTTTGTGCATGGGCAATCATATCTCACAAACTTGATTGAGTTTTTTGAAGAAGTAACAAAGAGGATTGATAAGTGCAGAGCAGTAGATGTGATCTATATGGACTTCAGTAAGGCGTTCGACAAGGTTCCCCATGGGAGACTGATTAGCAAGGTTAGATCTCATGGAATACAGGGAGAACTAGCCATTTGGATACAAAACTGGCGCTAAGGTAGAAGACAGAGGGTGATGGTGGAGGGTTGTTTTTCAGACTGAAGGCCATGACCAGTGCCACAAGGATCGGTGCTGGGTCCTTTACTTTTCAACATTTATATAAATGATTTGAATGTGAGCATAAGAGGTACAGTTAGTAAGTTTACAGATGACACCAAAATTGGAGGTGTTGGGGACAGTGAAGAAAGTTACCTCAGATTACAACAGGATCTGGACCAGATGGGCCAATGGGCTGAGAAGTGGCAGATGGAGTTTAATTCAGATAAATGCGAGTTGCTGCATTTTGGGAAAGCCAATCTTAGCAGGACTTATACACTTAATGGTAAGGTCCTAGGGACTGTTGCTGAATAAACAGACCTTGGAGTGCAGGTTCATAGCTCCTTGAAAGTGGAGTCGCAGGTAGATAGGATAGTGAAGAAGGTGTTTGGTATGCTTTCCTTTATTGGTCAGAGTATTGAGTAC
>NC_057752.1:14569738-14573774 GCF_004010195.1 Chiloscyllium plagiosum
AAGAGACTTAAAGGGCAACGTTTTCATGCAGAGGGTGGTGCGTGTATGGAATGAGCTGCCAGAGGAAGTGGTGGAGGCTGGTACAATTACATCATTTAAGAGGCATTTGGATGGGTATATGAATAGGAAGGGTTTGGAGGGATATGGGCCAGGTGCTGGCAGGTGGGACTAGATTGGGTTGAGATAACTGGTTGGCATGGACAAGTTGGACCGAAGGGTCTGTTTCTGTGCTGTACATCTCTATGACTCTAAATGTGCTGCCCTATTTTGTGAATGGATGAATTGTTTTTGTTTTGGATGAAGTAAGAAAAGGAAAAGATGGTGTATGTTGTTGCACTTGGAATTGAAGAAAGAGTCCAACAAGACACCAAAGGGAAGGCTGTTTAAGAAAATTGAGGCTCATGGGAAAGGGGGCGTCATTGTCCACTTGGAGAAACAGTTGGATTAAGGACAGAAACCATGGTGAATAGTTATTTTCCAGACTCAAGGATGAAAGATCATGGCTTTCCCTAAGGGCCAGCACTCGGATAATTGTGTTTTCTTTTTAAATTTATATGGAAATATTGAAATGTGGGTTAAAATTTCAATATTTCCCAGTGATGTTGAAAAGAAGTGAAGATGATAGCAACGGGCCATTGTGAGTAGAATGGGTAGACAAGTGGCAGATGGAGTTTAATGCTACATTTTAGTTGTCGGGACAAGAAGAGGCAACGTAGACTTAATGGCACAGTTCTCACCAGTGGAGAAGAACAGAGGGACCTGGAGATGCAGGTGCAGACACCTTTGAAGGTGGCAAGACGTATTGAGAGGGTGGTGAGCACAGTATGTGCGATCTTGGGCTTTATAAACTACAAGAGGGCACAGGCTCGAGGTGAGGGGGTGGGGTGGGGAAGCGTTTTGGGGAGAAGTGCAGGTCAAATGTTTCACCTAGAGGATGGTGGATGCCTGGAATGTACTGTCAGTGGAGGTGGTGGAAGCAGTATTTAAAGCGTATTTTGATAGACACATGAATGGGAGGCGAACAGAGGGATGGAAATCATGTATGGGCAATGAGTAACAGGTCGAAATAAGGATCAGGAATCAGTGCAGGCTTAGTTCCTGGCCTGTTCCTGTGCTGTATTGTATTGTCAATAGATGCGAAGGCTGGAAAAGCAAGCAGGAACAAGAAAGTCAATGTTTCAGGCCGAAAACCCTCTTCAGGACTGGATTGTATTGTATTGACTCCAGAACAAGCTGAGCCGTTATAAAACTCCAGTTCGGACACAGCTCGAGTATTAAATCCAAAGCTGTTCACCACACTTTAGGAAGGGTGTGAGATGGTTACAAAGGAGATTTATCAGAATGCTTCTGTTCTGGTCATCTATTAGGGATGCGAGATTTTCACGATAAGGTCAGGGTTCAGGAAGGTAGGGTATTCAGTTTGGGAACCAAGGAAGTTAAGGGAGATTAGACAGATGTGAACTAAGATGATGGAACACTTCAGTAAGAGAAACACTGAGGATCTATTCCCATTAGCCGGTGGTCCAGAATGAGTGGGAGTAGACTGAAGGTTCTGGACGAGAAACACAGGGAGAGAAAGCTTTCTAATGCAATGAGAGGGGCTGATCTGGAACTCACTGCCTGTGAGGGTGTGGAAATGGTGAGGATCGAGACCTCAAAAGGAAACCAGATGGTTTCAAGGGAAATATACAGGCAGGACTCTGGAGAGAGCACAGGCCGTGGAAATTAGACTGACCAGATGGCTGCACAGAGATTGATGACAATGTATCAGAATTTCAAGTCAGGGAAGACACTGCATGCCAGACATCCCCAGAAAACACTGACTAACTCACAGAGAGGGGCTGAATAACATCGATGTAACCAAAGCAGCAGCAATGAAGAAAAAGGTACCTCTCAGAACAGATGCATTCCGTCCCAAGGTTTGAAAGGAAGTAAGTGAGAAAATTGCATCTTCTCTTGATAGTCAATGGTGTTACCATCAATGAATCCCCCACTATCAGCATTCTGGGAGCCATCATTGACCAAAAACTAAACGAGGCTTGCCACATAAAAAACATTGGCTGCAAGAGCAGGTCAGAGGGTAGGAATCCTGCAGCAAACAACTTATCTCCTAAGTCCCCGAAGCCTGTCCTACCATCGACAAGGCACAAGTCAGGAGGGTGAGGGAATATTCCCCACTTGCCCCTGGATGGGGGCAGTTCCAACAACACTCAAGAAGCTCAACACCATCCAGGACAAAGCAGCCGCTTGATTGGCCCCACATCCACAAACACCCACTCCCTCCCCCCAGCGACGCTCAGTAGCAGCAGTGTGTACCATCTACAAGATGCGCTGCAGAAATTCACCAAAGATCCTCAGACAGCACCTTCCAAACCCACGACCACTTCCATCTAGAAGGACAAGGGAGCAGATACATGGGAACACCACCCCCTCTCGCAAGTTCCCCTCCGAGCCCCTCACCATCCTGACTTGGAAATATATCACTGTTCCTTCAGTGTCACTGGGTCAAAATCCTGGAATTCCCTCCCTCAGGGCATTGTGGGTCAACCCACAGCACATGGACTGCAGCGGTTCAAGAAGGTAGCTCACCCCCACCTTCTCAAAGGGAAAAGTCAGAAGGCACATGACACCAGTCCAACAGGTTTACTTGAAATCACAAGTTTTTAGGTGACAAAGGTGCAGGGCTCCAACTTTCTCCACCCCAGTCCAACACCGGCACCTCCACATCATTCTCAAGGGGCGACAAGGAACGGACAATAAATGCTAGCCCAGCCAGTGATGCCCACATCCCCTGAAGGATTTCATTTCAAATCTCTTTGAAATAAGAGCCAACACGCCATTTGTCATCCTAACTGCTTGCTGCACCTGCTTGCTAGCTTTTAGTATCGCCTGGACAAGGAGCACCAGACCTCTATGGATGCCTGCACCTCTCAACCCAGTTCAGAAATATTCTGCCTCGGCTTTCTTCGACCAAAGTAAATAACTTCATGCTTATTCACGTGATATTCCATCTGCCATGTTCCAGCCCATTCACCTCTCCTGCCCAAGCCCCCTTCAGGCCTCCTTGAACCCTTCTCGAGACTCCCATTCCCGTCCAATTTGATGTGAGCAGCAGATTTGGAGATGTTACAATTGCCCCACTCCACTGCTCCATCTCTTTCACATCCATTGGCTCAAGGGCACAAGTCCTCGGTCGTCTTTCTGTGAAGACAGAGACAAAGTAACCGTTATGGCTTCCCTTGATCTCCATTCTAAATTCTCCTGTTCTCAACTGCGATTGCCTTTATCAAACATTCTCCTTTGAGATATTCAGGAGAAGCTTTGACATCCTCCCTGATGAAGGAGCAGCACTCAGAAAGCTAGTGCTTCCAAATAAACCTGTTGGACTATAACCTGATGTCGTGTGATTTTTAACGTTATGTTTCCCATCAGTTTGCATGCCCATTCTTTATTCCCTTTGAACCTGGCAATTTTATTTCTTTCAAGCACCAATTCAATTTCCTTTTGAAATCATTGGTTGTTTCCAGTTCTATCACCCCACACGTGCACAGAATTGCAGGCATTCCCCTGTTTGAAACGTTAAACTTGTATCTTCTTGTTCTTGCGCAGTTGGTTATTCCTTTTCCATAGAACATAGAACATAAAACAATACATCACAGAACAGGCCCTTCGGCCCACGATGTTGTGCCAAACATTTGTCCCAGCTTAAGCACCCATCCATGTACCTATCCAATTGCCGCTTAAAGGTCACCAATGATTCTGACTCTGCCACTCCCACAGGCAGCGCATTCCATGCCCCCACCACTCTCTGGGTAAAGAACCCACCCCTGACATCTCCCCTATACCTTCCACCCTTCACCGTAAATTTATGTCCCCTTGTAACACTCGGTTGTGCCCGGGGAAAAAGTTTCTGACTGTCTACTCTACCTATTCCTCTGATCATCTTATAAACCTCTATCAAGTCACCCCTCATCCTTCGCCGTTCCAACGAGAAAAGGCCGAGAACTCTCAACCTAGCCTCGTACGACTTCCTCTC
>NC_057752.1:14576897-14591701 GCF_004010195.1 Chiloscyllium plagiosum
CATCCGAGAGTCTCGCCCATGCCCACAGAATCGCTTGTCCGTCCCTCTAACTAGAGAGTCTCCTATAACTAGCGCTCTCCACCTCTTCCCTCTTTCCCTTCTGAGCCTTAGAGCCGGACCTTGTGCCAGAGACCCGGTCATTGCAGCTTACCCCTGCTAGGCCGTTTTCCCCCCACCCCCCAACAGTATCCAAAGCGGTATACTTATTGTTTAGGGGAACGACCACAGGGGATCCCTGCATTGCCTGCTTCCTCCCCTTCCCACCTCTAACTGTTACCCAGCTACCTCTGTTCTCTGGCGTAGCTATGTCCCTGTAGCTTCTATCTATCACCTTCTCAGCCTCTCGAATAATCCTCAGTTCATCCAACTCCAGTTCCAGTTCCCTAACTCGTTCTGTGAGGAGCAGGATCTGACTGCATTTCCTGCAGATGAAGTCGGCAGGAGTATCGGTGGTCACCCCTACCTCGAACATCCTGCAGGAGGAACATTCCACTGTCTGCGCTGCCATAACTCTGCACTTCGTCTCCAAAGCAAGAACACTGAGTAGCTTACCTGTGAACTTTAAAGTTAGGTTAGAGGAGGAGGATGGGAGGGAGGCCCTACTGTGGAGGGCCTGGGGTCTAGAACACACCCACTCAAATATCAATCACTTACCTTCCCGACCAGCTCTGCGCTCCAACCTCACTTCCGCCCAGCTCGCGCCGCTCTCTGCTGAGAGCGCCATCTCACCTAAGCCTTTTCTGGTCCTGTACCCTTCAATACATTCCTCCCACCCCCAGCTTCCTTTCATCCAAGGAGAACAACTTCAGATTTTTCAACTTGTATCTGGAACACCCCTTTCTTAAACCACTCTGGTAAATCTTCAATACTTCCTCCAGGTCAATTATGTCTTTCCGAGCAGTCGGGGTCCAGAGTGTACCATCAATCACCTCATCCACACACAATTTTTCCTATTTATTGGCAACAGTTATTTTAATTCACCAACTCAGGTATGTAATGACACATCTCCATGGCTGAGATAGGACTTGAACCCAGGTCTTCTGGTCCGGAGGTTAAGACACTACCACTGTGCCACAAGTGCTGTCCCCCAGTTTCGTGTGCTGAAAGGCGACCAAAATCCACCATCTGTTTCTCTTGCCAAAAATATTAAGAAGCCTCAACATCATTTGGCGTTGACCGCCGTCATACTCTGCCAGTTGTGCCAAGTTGAGATGCCATGCAAGCCTCCAGAGTTTGGAGATGAGATTCCAACTTGGTGCTGCACTGTGCCAATTTGGCCTGGTCAAGAATCCTTTGCCATGGGAGATATGGAGGCAGGTGTTTCATGTATAGGCAATGAATGGGTTGGACTTGGACTGCACTCTCCAATGCAGTCTTAGACCACTCCTCTACTCTCTTAAAATGCAAGTCACTGTCCCGCCACTCTGTAAAATTGAAGTAAAGCTTCCTCTACACTGTCCCCCCCATCAAACACTCCCAGGACAGAGGCAGCACAGGGTCAGATACAGAGTAAAGCTGCCCCCACCGCCATCAAACACTCCCAGGACAGGGACAGCACAGGGTCAGATACAGAGTAAAGCATCCTCTACACTGTCCCCCCATCAAACACTCCCAGGACAGGGACAGCACGGGGTTAGATACAGAGTAAAGCTTTCTCTACACTGTACCCCATCAAACACACTCAGGACAGGGACAGCATGGGGTTAGATACAGAGAAAAGCTCTCTCGACACCATCCCTTCATCAAACACTCCCAGGATCAGGGGCAGATTGGGGTGACACACAGTGTAAAGCTCCCTCTATTCTGTCCACATCAAACACTCCCAGGACAGAGGCAGCACAGGGTCAGATACAGAGTAAAGCTCCCTCTATACTGTCCCCCTATCAAACACTCCCAGGACAGGGACAGCACAGGGTTAGATACAGAGTAAAGCTCCCTCTACACTGTCCCCCCATCAAACACTCCCAGGACAGGGACAGCATGGGGTTAGATACAGAGTAAAGTTCCCTCTACACTGTCCCCCCCATCAAACTCTCCCAGGACAGAGGCACCACGGGGTTAGATACAGAGTAAAGCTCCCTCCACACTGCCCCCCCCCAATCAATCACTCCCAGGACAGGGATAGCACGGGGTCAGATACAGAGTAAAGCTCCCTCTACACTGTCCCCCATCAAACACTCCCAGGACAGGATCAGCATGGGGTTAGATACAGAGTAAAACATCCTCTACACTGCCCCCCGATCAAACATTCCCAGGACAGGGACAACACGGGGTTAGATACAGAGTAAAGCTCTCTCGACACCATCCCTTCATCAAACACTCCCAGGATCAGGGGCAGATTGGGGTGACACACAGTGTAAAGCTCCCTCTATTCTGTCCACATCAAACACTGCCAGGACAGGGACAGAACAGGGTCAGAATAAGAGTAAAGCTTCCTCTACACTGTCCCCCCATCAAACACTCCCAGGACAGGGACAGCATGGGGTTAGATACAGAGTAAAGCTCCCTCCACACTGCCCCCCCCCCCCCATCAATCACTCCCAGGACAGGGATAGCACGGGGTTAGATACAGAGTAAAGCATCCTCTACACTGTCTCCCATCAAACACGCCCAGGACAGGGACAGCACGGGGTTGGATATAGAGTAAAGCTCTCTCGACACTGCCCCCCGATCAAACACTCCCAGGACAGGGGCAGCATGGGGTTAGATACAGAGTAAAGTTCTCTCTACACTGTCCCCCATCAAACACTCCCAGGACAGGGGCAGCATGTGGTTAGATTAGATTACTTACAGTGTGGAAACAGGCCCTTCGGCCCAACAAGTCAACACCGACCCGCCGAAGCGCAACCCACCCATACCCCTACATTTACCCCTTTAACCTAACACTATGGGCAATTTAGCATGGCCAATTCACCTGACCCTGCACATCTTTGAACTGTGGGAGGAAACCGGAGCACCCGGAGGAAACCCACGCAGACACGGGGAGAATGTGCAAACTCCACACAGTCAGTCGCCTGAGTCGGGAATTGAACCCGGGTCTCTGGCGCTGTGAGGCAGCAGTGCTAACCACTGTGCCACCGTGCCGTCCACAAATAGGTACAGTGTACCTGTGTACTGGGGATAAGGTGGCTGCACCAAAGGTGGGGATTTTGTTTTCACCAGAGGAGCAGGAGTCTCCACCAGTGATGCAATGCTGTGTGCCAGAGGAGAGGACAGCTGTAAAACGTGAAGCTGAACTTTGTGTTTTTATTGTAGGCTGATGGGAGCAAGCTGCAAAAGGACCTGAAAGCCTATCTAAATGCTGTGAGAGGTATGGAATGTCCCTTAGCTTTCTGATGATTCTCTTTATTCCCAATCACTCATTTAATCCTCCCTGTCTTTGAAAATTACTCTTCCCCACCATCTTATGAGCCTTATATTGGCATGTTCTCTTCTCATTGTTCAGGCTAACAGTTGATTGATGGGCGCATCCGGGGAAGTAGTGATACTGATCTCTGGGTCGCTGTCTATCTGTGTTCGCCCAGCTTCAGGCTCTGCTGTGATGCCCTGCAGAGTCAAATATCTTGCTGAACGGACTCCATAATGTCTGTCTTGTTGTATACACTAAAGCCAGTTCCTTGTGCTTGCCAGGCAGTGGGTGATGCTGTACCATCTCGTGTACAGGCCCAGAACACTGAAAAATCCTGCCCATAAAAATGGCAGACTGAGTAAATTGCTTGGAAGCAACCAATATTGACAGCAGGGATCTCAATACTTGGCTTTCAGACACATGTGAACTGATAATCTCCATATGTAAACCCAGATTTTGGGTACCCACCTGATATTGGACTGGAACAAGGGGGGAGATAGAGGGGGAGCTTCACACCTAAATCCAGTTGTTTCTTCCACTCAGAATCTACACCTGTCTCCCGACAGGAGTCATTGGAGAGGAATGAGACCCGCGTTTCCCCTGCTTCCCTTGTTTTCTCTCCGTTAAGGTCAATGTTTGTCCCAACACTCACTATGGCTCCCAGTACTTAAGAATCTGTACCTAGGTACCTTTGTATCAAAATGGTGCAATGTAGACACTTTTCACTGTACTCATTGAGACAATGAAGATAATTCTAATTCTAATTCTAATTTGAATTTGAACTTGAATTTGATTTCTAATTGAAATTCAAATTCAGTAGCCCGCTCAGGATTGACCCTGGTTCCTTGCCTGTTTCAGTCCCTCAGGGGATGTTGAACTTGTTAGAAAGCTTCACAAAGACCACCTGGTTGTCAGGCTGCATCAGTGTAAAGAAACTTGACACCATCCAGGACAAAGCAGCCGCTTGATTGGCCCCACATCCACAAACATCCACTCCCTCCCCCCACCGACGCTCAGTAGCAGCAGTGTGTACCATCTACAAGATGCCCTGCAGAAATTCACCAAAGATCCTCAGACAGCACCTTCCAAACCCACGACCACTTCCATCTAGAAGGACAAGGGCAGCAGATACATGGGAACACCACCCCCTGCAAGTTCCCCTCGGAGCCCCTCACCATCCTGACTTGGAAATATATCGCCGTTCCTTCAGTGTCACTGGGTCAAAATCCTGGAATTCCCTCCCTCAGGGCATTGTGGGCCAACACACGGACAGCAGCAGTTCAAGATGGCAGTTCACCCCCACCTTCTCAAGGGGCAACTAGGGATGGGGCAATAAATGCTAGGCCCAGTCTGTGACAAAATAAAAGAATCCTGTTGGGTTTAACCTTGCAGTGAAATGAAAGTGCACACCCAGTAGAGTGCCATTAGCCACCCACAGGCCTGGCCTCCCCGCTCCTCAGACTTACTTTTCCTTTCATGACATTACCTGGTCTGGACAGAACTGAGCAGCCTCTGATTCTCCACTTTTCCCAGCGATGCACGACACATCGAAGAGACTCTGCCTTACCCTGCAGGAGATATATGAGCCCGACTGGGATGGCAAGGATGAGCTGCTCCCCATCGTAGAGGTGAGTGAGATCTCCTGTGTTGGCCGACACTCTCTCTTTCAGCCTCTGCACGTCGTTGCCGGGACCTAACAGTGGGTGTTGGCTCCTCCGTTTGGAAACACATCAACGACCAGTGCTGACTCAGAGAGGCAGTTCAGCAAGAATGCCACTTGAATAAGCTTTTAAATTCGTGTTAGGAGGAAGAGTAGGGAGCTTATGGTGGAGCTGTGTACCACATTAGTGAGACCTCAGCTGGGGTACTGTGTGTAATTCTGGTCCCCACTCTATAGGAAGAATGTGATTACACTGGAGGGAGTGCAGAGGAGATTCACCAGGATGTTGCCTGGGATGGAGCATTTCAGCGCTGGAGAGAGGCTGGATACACTGGAGTTGTTTTCCTTAAAGCAGAGAAGGCTGAGTGAGGGTCTGATAGAGATGTAGAAAGTTCTGAAGGGAAGAGACAGGGTGGATAGAGAGAAACCTTTCCCCTTAACAGGGGGGTCGATAATTAGGGAGCACAGTTTTAAAGTGAGGAGCAGATGGTTTCGAGGGGGATTTGAAGAAACAGTGTTTCACCCAGAGGGTGGTGAGAATCTGGAACTCACTGCCTGAAGGGGCAGTGCAGACAGAAACCCTCAGCACATTTCAGAACCATTTAGATGAGCACTTGAAACGCCATAGCATACAAACCTACAGGTCACATGCTGGAAAACAGGATTAGAATAGATTGATGACTGGCATGAAAGCAATGGACCGAAGGGCCTTATTTCTGTGTTGTCAGATGCTCTCTGAGTCTGCTCAGTGATTCCGTCCACAAGATGGTGAGAGGACAGAGCACCATTTCACAAATCCTGAGGTGGTGGGACTGAGGTCTGGCAGGTCTGACGCTGTGCTCACACGTGCTTTTCCAAGGCCAGGAGAAATGGAGGGGCCGACTTCTTCTGCTGGTTTCCCTTCCCCCCCCACCTTGACCTCAGACTTTGTCCATGAGCCAGGCGGTTGCTGCAACACTCAATCTACCTTGTCTCGCCCTCCGCCCACGACCCTCTGGGTTTTGCCCTTGGATATTGAGGCCAAGGATTCCAGGATGATGTGGGAGGGGTTTGTCAGCTCTATCAGGTTGTCACAGTGACTAAACTTGTCAGGAAGCGGAGACGAGAGACGGGGTGAGACGGAGTGCCCTCACTGGTGGTATTCCTGAGCTCCGGGTGGAAACGCAAGGGGGGGATATCTGTGTTCCCGGTCCGACCTACATGTGACTCCAGACTCAAAGCAACATGGCTGCCTCTGGGAAATTAGGGATGGGCAAAATTGCTGGCCTAGCCTGGATCCTGTGAATGAATAAACTAAAACATAAATTATTGCTGCTTTTGATGGCTTGACTGTTAAACAAGCAGCAATTTGACCACTCGGAGATGTTCTATCCCTGAGCAGTAACAGCAAGGTTAAAGTTGGGCCCTTAAAGTTCCTTCAGGTCTTTAAATCCTGTTGGCAGAACAGTCCCAGTTGAACGTCTGGGATTGAGCTATGTGTTGTTCTGAAGGGACCAACTGTGGTAATTATGATGGAGTCAGAATCATTACATGCATGGGAGCAGGACAAAGAAACAGCAACATAGAGTCACAGAGATGTACGGCATGGAAACAAACCCTTCAGTCCAACTTGCTGACTAGATATCCTAAACTGATCTAGTTCCGTTTGTCAGCACTTGGCCAATATCCCTCTAAACCTTTCTTCATTTAAGCGACTCTTGGATTGACACATAGATGGTAGTACAATGCAGAGTATGTAGATTAGTCTGATCTTAGAGTAGGATAGAAGGCTGGCACAACATCGAGTCCCAAAGGGCCTGTACAGTGCTATACTGTTCTATGTTCTACATTCTTCATGTACCCATCCAGACGCCTTTTAAATGTTGCAATTGTACCAGCCTCCACCACATCCTCTGGCAGCTCATTCCATACACGTACCACCCTCTGTGTGAAAATGTTGCCCTTTAGGTCCCTTTTAAATCTTTCCCCTCTCACCTCAAACCTAAGCACTCTAGTTTTGGACTCCCCTACCCTGTAGAAAAGACCTTGTCTATCTACTCTACCCACGCCCCTCATGATTTTATAAACCTCAATAATGTCACCCCTCAGCCTCTGATGCTACAGGGAAAACAGCCCCAGCCTATTCAGCCTCTCCCTTTAGCTCAAACCCTCCAACCCTAGCAACATCCTTGTAAGTGTTTTCTGAACCCTTTCAAGTTTCACAACATCTTTCTGATAGGAAGGAGACCAGAATTGAGTGCGGTATTCTAAAAGTGGCCTAACTAATGTCCTGTACAGTAGCACAGTGGCTTAGTGGCTAGCACTGCTGCCTCACAGCACAGGGACCCAGGTTTGATTCCAGCCTCAGGCAGGTCTGTGTGGAGTTTGCACATTCTGTACGGGTTTCCTCTGGGTGTTCCAGTTTCTTCCTGGAGTCAAAAGATGTGCAAGTTAAGGGGATTGGCTGTGATAAATTGCCCATAGTGTCCAGGGATGTGCAGGCTCAGTGGGTTCACCATGGGAAATGCAGGGTTTTGGGGTGACATTATCTTTGAATTTGAATTGAATTTGTTGTCACGTGTACTGAGGCACAGTGAAAAGCCTTGTCTTGCGAGCAATACAGGCAGATCACAGAGTTAAGTAGCATAGATAAGTAAATAATAGGTAAACAGCGGCAAAAACAAAAATACAAGCGAATGCTAAGAGTTTGTGAGTCCATTCAGTATTCGAACAACCGTAGGATAGAAACTGTTATGAAACCGGCTGGTGCATGTGTTCAGGCTTCTGTACCTTCTCCCTGATGGTAGAGGCTGTAGAAAAAACATTGTCAGGGTGGGATGGATCTTTGAGAACGTTGGCGGCCTTTCCTTGATAGAGGGCCTGGTAGATGGATTCTATAGATGGGAGGTTGGTCTTTGTGATTGTCCGGGCCGAGTTCACCTGTGGATGACCACTCCCAGGAGCTTGACACTCTCCATTCGTTCCACCTCTGTGCTGTTAATGTGTAGTGGGGGGGGGCATGAGTAACATTGCGGCGAAAGTCAATAATGAGTTCCTTGGTTTGGAGGGTTAGTGTGGGCTGAATGGCCTGCTTCCACACTGCAAGGGTTCTATGACTGAACCAACTCCTGTTCTCAATTAATTAACCAATGAGCATCTTTGAGATTCAAGCGCAAAGCACAAACGTACATCAAGATCAACAAAGCAACACAACAGCATCTGTTGTGCCAACTGTAGCTTTTACGAGACTTTTGTAATTTCAGAATAATGACCTGCTGTGGGCGGACTATGAAGAGAAACTATCAGATCAGGCCCTGAGGACATTGGAGACCTACCTGAGCCAGTTCCCAGCATTTAAGGTGAGTCACAAGAGAGGACAGAAATATGTTCACACTTACTTCTTTTGACAAAGTTGATCAGCCAATAAACGTTGTGTCGTAGGGCTGGTATCTCCACCAGTGAAAGCATTGAGAACCAGCGGTCATAGTGAACGAAACAAAAGCATTTCAATCCTTATTGAGAGTAACTGACCTTGGGGATTCATAAGACTATGAGATGGAGGAGCAGCAGGAGGCTATTCAGTCCATCGAGTCTGCTCCGCCATTCAATGAGGTCATGGTTGACCTGATACTCCCCCCAACTAGGAGAAAGTGAGGACTGCAGATGCTGGATGCTGTGTTTTTCCAGCACCACACTTCTCAACTCTGATACCCCCCAACTCCCCTTTCTTGCCTTTTCCCCAATGCCCCTCAATTCCCCTTCCTGATTAAAAATTCCTCTGCCTTGAATATACTCACTGACCCAGCCCCGACAGCCCTCTGTGGGAAAGAATTCCACAGACTCACTCCCCTCTGAGAGAGGAAATTCCTCCTCATCTCTGTCTGCACTGGGGGACCTCTTATTCTGAGATTGTACCCTCTGTTTCCCATTGTGAGAGAGTCTAGGACCAACCTCTCCACATCCTCCCTGTCAAGTCCCCCAGGGAATCTTAGATGTTTCAATAAGGTCACCTCTCCTCCTTCTAAACCCCAATGAGTCCAGGCCCAACCTCCTCAACCTCTCCTCATGGGACAGTCCCTCCATACCCGGGATCAGCCGAGAGGACCTTCTCTGGGCTGCCTCCAATGTCAGTCTGTCTTTCCTCAGATAAAGGGACCCAAACCTGTTCACAGTATCCCAGCTGTAGTCTGACTGGTGTCTTATATAGATTTAGCAAATCCTCCCTATTTTTATACTCCATTCCCTTTGGAATAAAGAGCAACATTCCCTTGGCCTTCCTAGGTCGGAGAGGAGGGTGGAGCGGATACGTGGGAAGGATGATGGACAGGTGGGACAGGTCACGAGGATGGTGCTGAGCTGGAAGGTTGGAACTGGGGTAAGGCGGGGGAAGGGGAAATGAGGGAATTGGTGAATTCCACATTGATGCCCTGGGATTGAAGGGTCCTGAGGCGGAAGATGAGGCGTTCTCCCTCCAGACGTCGGGTGGTGAGGGAGCGGCGATGGAGGAGGCCCAGGACCTGCATGTCCTCGGCAGAGTGGGAGAGGGAGTTGAAATGTTTGGCCACGGGGTGGTGGGGTTGATTGGTGCGGGTGTCCCAGAGAGGTTATCTGAAGCGCTCTGCGAGAGGGCGCCCAGTCTCCCCAATGTAGAGGAGACCACATCGGGCCGATAGTTGTATTTGCCACCTTTGGTTTTGAAGATTACACTGGCAGTTTGTAGTCCTCTGGAACTTTTCCAGAATGTAAGAATTCCTGGCAGATTACAACCAGTGCACCCGCTATCTCTGTAGTTACTGCCTTTAGCATCCTAGGATGTCCCCCATCAAGTCCATGGGAATAATCTCTCTTTAGTTATGCAGTCATAAAGATGTACAACATAGAAACAGAGCCTTCAGTCCAACTTGTTCATGCCGACTTGATATCCTCACCTAATCGAGTCCCATTTGCCAGTACTTGGCCCATATCTCTCTAAACCCTTCTTGTTCATATATCCAGATGCCTTTTAAATGCTGTAATTGTACCAGCCTCCACCACTTCCTCTGGCAGTTCATTCCATACATGCACCACCCTCTGTGTGAAAAAGTTGCTCCTTAGGTCTCTTTTGAAATCTTTCCCCTCTCACCCTAAACCTATACCCTCTAGTGTTGGACTCCCCTACCCTGGGAAAAAAAGACCCTTGACATTCACCTTATCTATGCCCCTCATGATTTCATAAACCTCTTCAACCTCCTACACTCCAGTATACCAGCCTTACCAGTCTATTTTTAAATCTCAAGCCCTCCACTCCCTAAACATCCAGGTAAAACTTATCTCAACCTTCTCCAGATTAATTAATCCTCCAGAAAACTCCAAAGAGTCCACCCCCACCACCTCCCCTACTGGTCTCTGACTGAAGAAACCCCTCATTCTCTCATTCCAAAATGGCCGCCCCCTTATCCTGAGATTGTGTGTCCCCTGGTTCTCGATCCCTCAGCCAAGTGGAAACTTGCTTCTTGCTTCTCCCCTGTCAACCCCCAGCCAGACATTTGCAAGCTACAATGATATCACCTCTCGTACTGCCAAATGCTGGAGGGTACAGGCCCAGTCTCCTCCATCTGTCCGTGTGTAGTAATCCCACTGTCCCAGGAATAACCGATGAAGCACTGCTGCATACCCTCCATGTCCTTCCTTCAGCCAGGACTGCCCACAATGTGGCAGCTGGGTGAGATCTTGTACCATCGCAGTAACACATTTTTGCTCAAATCCGCTTGAAATAAAGGCCGATCTATTGTCTTCCTTCCTACTTACTTGCTCCCCTTGCCTGCTCGATTTCAGTGTTTTGAGAACAAAGAGATCCAGGTCTCTTTGAAAACAAGTGCTGTCCAATCTCTCCGTATTTAAGAAACACTCCGCACCTTTGTTGCTCTCTCCAAAGTGGAGCTTATCCTCATTATTTTGCATTCACCATGTTGCTCCCAGCCTGAGGGGAGGCATGATGGCTCAGTGGTTAGCATTGCTTCCTCACAGTGCTAGGGGGGACCCAACCTTAGATGACTGTGTGGAGTTTGCACGTTCTCCCCGTGTCTGTGTTGGTTTTCTCCGGGTGCTCCGGTTTTTCCCACAAACCAAAGATGTGCAGGTTAGGTGAATTGGCCATGGTAAATTGTCCCATAGTGCTCAGGGGTGTGTAAGTTAGTTGCGCTAGTCAGGGGTAAATGTAGAGTAATAGTGTAGGGGACAGGGTCTGGATGGGCTACTCTTTGGAGGTAAAAACAATGACTGCAGATGCTGGAAACCAGATTCTGGATTTGTGGTGCTGGAAGAACACAGCAGTTCAGGCAGCATTCGAGGAGCAGCAAAATCGACATTTCGGGCAAAAGCCCTTCATCAGGAATAAAGGCAGTGAGCCTGAAGCGTAGAGAGATAAGTGAGAGGAGGGTGGGGGTGGGGAGAAAGTAGCATATAGTACAATGGGTGAGTGGGGGAGGGGATGAAGGTGATAGGTCAGGGAGGAGTGGGTGGAGTGGATAGGTGGAAAAGGAGCTAGGCAGGTAGGACAAGTCATGGGGACAGTGCTGAGCTGGAAGTTTAGAACTAGGGTGAGGTGTGGGAAGGGGAAATGAGGAAACTGCTGAAGTCAGTTGGGTCAAATTACCTGTTTCCCCACTGTAGGGATTCCATGATTCGCCTCAAATTTTGTTTGCTCATTAAGCAGCTTGAGGATGTTTATCCTGTGAAGGACGATATACAAATGTAGTTGCAATGCAATAATTCCTTGAGAAACAAACATAACTGCCAGGGTTAATGCACAAGAACCAACTGCAGTTATGTCCCAGGGAGGTTAGTGTGGAGGCCGAGTGAATATTGAACCTGAGCTTGTTCTCGATCCATCAGAAGCGCATTGCGAAACGAGGGCGTAAGCTGGTGGACTATGACAGCTGCCGACATCACCTTGAATCTCTGCATAGTGCCAAGAAGAAAGATGAAGCGAAGATCACAAAGGTAACTCGGCGACAGTTTAATCTCAGTGGTCAGCTTTGGCCCTTACATCCTGTCAGATCCTGCCACCCTATCACCGGGACTTGTGGTTGATGAGATTTCTAGACAACGGCGAACACAATGAATGGCCTGATGGGAGGGTTGTTGGAAAGCGGGACCGCTGTCCATGTTTCTTGCCCTACTCTCATCAGGACAGAATCGCAAGAATGCCAGATCCCAAAGGGAACAACAATATATACCTCATGGGAAAAGGGTGCTGATTGGTTTTCAAGTGGACTGCTATTAGTAGAAGCATTGCCATGGAAAATACACCAAGGAGCAGTTAACTGTCAATTTTTTGTTGAATTCAAACTAGTCAAGTTGACTGAATTTAAATCTACAAGATGCACTGCAGCAACTCTTTATAGCTCTGACAACAATGCCTTCCCAATCCTTTATGATTACCATGCAGAAGGATAAGGGCAGCAGATACATGGGAACACCACCCCTTGCAAGTTCCCCTCCAAGCCCCTCACCATCCTGACTTGGAAATACATCGCCGTTCCTTCAGTGTCCCTGGGTCAAAATCCTGGAATTCCCTCCCTCAGGGCATTGTGGACATGGACTGCAGCGATTCAAGATGGCAGCTCACCCCCACCTTCTCAAAGGGGCACAGGCAATAAATGCTGGGCCCTATCCAGTGAATAAGTTGAGAAGACAGGTTGACAGTTAACTGTTCCCTGGTGCGTTTTCCATGGCAACCTCTCGACCAATCTGAGTCTCCTTGCCAACCAATCAGCAACCTATTGGCATGCAGTATCAAAAGTTGTTCTGAGATTGGGTGATTCTTGCGATTCTGTCCTGATGCGAGTAGGACAGAAAGCATTTTTTCAGCACTGCTCAAGATCTGCACAACCAAGAGGATTATAAATCAAACAGAAAATATTCGGGACACTCAAATGCAGGTCAGGCAAACTCTGTGGAGAACTCAACAGAGACAGCATTTCAGGGTAAAGGAAGTACTGGAAGATGCTGTGGATGGAGTTTGTTGAGTAATAGATGTGTCTGGGGTGGACAAACGCCGTTACATTCTAGGCTGCTTATCTTTCAGGCAGAAGAGGAGTTTGTCAACGCCCAGAATGAGTTTGAAGAGCTGAATGCTCAACTTCGTGAGGAGCTCCCTGAGCTGTGGAACAGGTATGGTCTGCTTTTGGGATCAGGGAGCGTTTGCTCACAAAGAACATCATGAACGGATCACCCTCAGGCAGTGCATGCAGGGGCTGGTTACAGTGGCGTGACCCTGAACTACCCCATAAATCCATTTGCAGAGTTGGAACTCTGAATGGTTGAGGATGGGGAGACATGTAGGGGAAACAAGGCTGTTGAAATGTTGATGTCTGCTCCACGAATGCAATGTTTAACTCCAGCTTTGGTCAGGGCTTGACAGGCTGTACACCAATAGTGGCATGGCCTATTCACTAACCTGCACAACTTTGGATTGTGGGAGGAAACTGGAGCACCCGGTGGAAACCCACGCAGACACGGGGAGAATGTGCAAACTCCACACAGACAGTCACCTGAGGCTGGAATCGAACCTGGGTTGCTGGCACTGTGAGGCAGCAGTGCTAACTACTGAGCCACCATGCCATCCAGCTGGAATTAAGAGTATAATGATGAATGTGAAACTATTGCTGATTGCTGGAAAAACACATCTGGTTCACTAATGTCCTTGAGGGAAGGAAACTGCTATCCTTACCTGGTCTGGCCTAGATGTGACTCCAGACCCACAGCAATGTGGTTGACTCTTAACGACCCTTTGGGGTGGCAACAAATGCTGGCCGAGCCAGTGATGCCCTCATCGTGTTAATGAATTTTTTAAAAATCCAGAGAAGGTCCACTCGGCTGATCCCGGGTATGGAGGGACTGTCCCATGAGGAGAGGTTGAGGAGGTTGGGCCTGGACTCATTGGGGTTTAGATGAATGAGAGGTGACCTTATTGAAACATCCAGGATTCCCTGGGGGACCTGACAGGGGGGATGTGGAGAGGTTGTTTCCCCTTGTGGGAGAGAGTCTAGGACCAGAGGGTACAATCCCAGAATAAGGGGTCACCCATTGCAGACAGAGATGAGGAGGAATTTCCTCTCTCAGAGGGGAGTGAGTCTGTGGAATTCTTTCCCACAGAGGGCTGTCGGGGCTGGGTCAGTGAGTATATTCAAGGCTGAGACCGAGAGATGTTTAATCAGGAAGGGGAATGGAGGGGTGATGGGGAAAAGGCAGGAAAGTGGGCGTGAGAATTGTGTTGATAGTTTACCCACCTCTGAACCAGGAGTTCTGGATTCAAGATCCCCCTTCTCTACAGGTGTGTAGTAACATCTCTGAGCTGCTGATAAGGAAAGTGCCAAAAAAACGCAGCCATGATCTCAATGAATGTGGGAGCAGGCTTGATGGGCTGAATGGCCTACGTCTGCTCTGTCGTTATATGGTCTTAACACCCAAGAAATGCCCTTGTGTGCCTTGGCGCAGTGGCATTGCCTTTGCTACCACCTTGTGAGCAAGCCGAGCTCGAAGCAGTGGTTTGAGATTTCTATTTTCTGGATTAGTGGTGCTGGAAGAGCACAGCAGTTCAGGCAGCATCCAAGGAGCTTCTAAATCGACGTTTCGGGCAAAAGCCCTTCATCAGGAATAAAGGGAGAGAGCCTGAAGCGTGGAGAGATAAGCTAGAGGAGGGTGGGGGTGGGGAGAAAGTAGCATAGAGTACAATGGGTGAGTGGGGGAGGGGATGAAGGTGATAGGTCAGGGAGGAGAGGGTGGAGTGGATAGGTGGAAAAGGAGATAGGCAGGTAGGACAAGTCCGGCCAA
>NC_057752.1:14595339-14608546 GCF_004010195.1 Chiloscyllium plagiosum
CTCTGTATCTAACCCCGTGCTGTCCCTGTCCTGGGAGAGTTTGATGGGGGACAGTGTAGAGAGACCTTTACTCTGTATCTAACCCCGTGCTGTCCCTGTCCTGGGAGAGTTTGATGGGGGACAGTGTAGAGTGAGCTTTGCTCTGTACCTAACCCTGTGCTGTCCATGTTCTGGGAGTGTTTGATAGGGGGACAATGTCGAGAGAGCCTTACTCTGTATCTAACCCCGTGGTGTCCCTGTCCTGGGAGTGTTTGCTAGGGAGACAGTGTAGAGAGAGCTTTACTCTTTATCTAACCCTGTGCTGTCCCTGTCCTGGGAGTGTTTGATGGGGGCAGTGGAGAGACACTTTTACCTCTGTATCTAACCCCGTGCTGTCCCTGTCCTGGGAGTGTTTGATGGGGGCAGTGGAGAGAGACTTTTACTCTATATCGAACCTGATGATGAATGTTTTGTTCTTTTTCCAGTTCTGTTAATTAAAGTGATGTTGAGGGTGCTGTCTCTGGGATTGAGTGACCTGTTAGTTTTGGTTTCCTGTTGTTGCAATCTGAGTTGCTGTCACTCCTCAGTTGCGGATAAACGTGGTTTGCTGTGTCAGTGGTGCTCCTCAAGTTCAGTACATTGTTTTTGCAGCTGAACCAGAGCCTCTACTCTGTGATGACCAAACTGGAGAAGCAGCACAGTACCACGGTGTTTATTGTGAAGGGCGTGGCTAGGTAAGTCAGGACAAGTCGCCGCTGCAGCAACGTCATGTCCCGTGTCGTCAGATTTGAAAGCAGCTCGGTCTTTGTATGCATGTCCCTGTTCACCCGCCCTTCCGTCTCCCAAGCACTGCTCCCTCAGCTCAAACTGCTTTCCTTCCCACTCTTTGTTTCCAACTCGCTTTTACCTCTTTCCAGTTCACTGCATTGGCATGGGACCTTGGCCCCACTGTCATTCGATGTCATCACTCAATCAATGTATCACTGGTGCCTCATTGTTCTGCATCTCCACCTTCTCCCCCCAATCCTCCTCCCCTCCTCTTCCCCAACAGACTTTCTCCTCCTTCATGATGCTGTGATGAGCATCTCCCCATGAGTCTCTTGCACTGCTGCCAACAATCTCCCTGATCTGGCTCTGGCCCCGTTCTGTGGTTGCACATCATCGACACCCTTCCTCTCTCCTCAGTCACAATGTTCCTCTCCAGGGCAGATGTAAAGTTTGTTCCTTCCTTTCCTTCCCAAAATGGGTTCCACATTCCTCTTCATTTCTTGTGCATGATATCAGCGCAATACAATATCCTCCTTCTTGCCCCTTTGATCTGTTCCACCCCTCATGTGGTCTCAGTTTCTTTGTTCCCCTTGTCATAAATCTGCCTTCCTGTTAGTCTCTGATTTCCACCCTCTCCCGGGGTTGTCTGCCTCCCTTTTCCTGTACATTTCATTAAATTTGGAACCTGGTGTTCAGTTTCTTCTCCTTTCTGGCCATTTTCAGTCACATTTGGCTGGAGCATCTGCAGCAGAGGAGCATGTTGTATTCTCAATGCTCCAGCTCTCCCATCCTGTCAATAATTCTGAACCCATTCTGACAGTAATGAGGCAAGACTTAAGACTTTGTTCTTATTTCCATCATGTCTCAATTGTAAGAACTCCTCGTTCAGCTTCTCCATTCATTTGAGAACACTGGGGTGATTGTGGAACACATGTAAAACTGTATTTGCAAACTGCAGACCATCATTCACAACTACAGTGTTCAAAATGCCAAACATTGAGAAAGGTTGCCTGGGTGACTCTGTCACTGCCTCCACCGTAGCCTTGTGTCACGGTGGCTCGGTGGTTAGCACTGCTGCCTCACAGTGCCAGGGACCTGGGTTTGATTCCAGCCTTGGGTGACTGTCTGTGTGGCGTTTACACTTTCTCCCTGTGTCTGTGTGGGTTTCCTCTGGGTGCTCCAGTTTCCTCCTGCAGTCCAAAGATGTGCAGGTCAGGGTAGATTGGCCATGCTAAATTGTCCTATAGTGTCCAGGGATGTGCAGGTTAGGGTGGATTGGCCATGCTAAATTGTCCCATAGTGCCCAGAGATGTGCAGGTTAGGGTGGATTGGCCATGCTAAATTGTCCCATAGTGCCCAGGGATGTGCAGGTTAGGGTGGATTGGCTATGCTAAATTGTCCCATAGTGTCCAAAGATGTGCAGGTTAGGATAGATTGACCATGCTAAATTGTCCCATAGTGCCCAGCGATGTGCAGGTTAGGGTGGATTGGCCATGCTAAATTCCCCTGTTGTGTCCAGGGATGTGTAGTCTGTGTGGGTTTACTATAGGAAATGTAGGGTTACTGGGCTGGCTCTTCAGTGAGGACTTGATGGGCTGAATGTCCACACTGTCAGGATTCTGTGTAGACAGCTTTCCCCAGTCAATATGCTGGTGAATCTCCTCTGCACCCTCTCCAGTGCAATCACATGAATAATTTTATTGTCATGTATACTTTACAGTAAGAATACAATAAAATAGTGAAAAGCTATCATTTGTTGTCATGATTTGGTGCCATTTTGAATAATTTAAGAATAAGGAGAAAAAGAAGAATGAAGTAAGTTAATGAGGGTCTGTCAGTCCTGAACCAGCTTAACACCATCTATGACTATCTCTCCTCTGCTGCTATAGGCTCCCTATCATGCGGAGAACTGCACACTGTACTCCAGCTGTGGCCTAACTAATATATATAAAGCTCCAAAAATCACCGTCCCACTCTTCTCTTCAACATCTTGCCTCATGAAGAGTATGCCATATGCCCTCTTAACCAGCTTACCGACCTGTCCTGCTGCTTTCTATGGATATGCACGCCAAGTTCCGTCTGATCCACTGTCCTTCCGAGAGCCCCACCATTCATCGTGTATTCCCTTGCTGTGTTAATCCTCCCAAAATTGCCTAAACGTCCTCCAGAAGGCCATCTCCCCACTGCCTCCGTCCCAGCAACGAGATGAATGAGCCTGAATTCTCACCTTCTTTTGGCTCCTCTCTCTGGGCGGCGCCAGGTGGTTGCATCTTGTCCTTTTACCCGAATGGCTAGTTCCTGGTGTGAGGCATGTTTGCCATTAAGCTCCGCACTGGAGTTCTGTAGCACTGCCATCCAATCAGGGAGCTGAGGCCGATTCGAGTGTCGTCACCAGAGAAACGTAGAAAATGGGAGTAGGAGGAGGCCTTTCGGTCCTTTGCGTTTGCTCTAATATTCAATCTGACCATCCAACCCTGTCTCTACTTTGTTCCCCCATACCCTTTGATCCCTTTAGTCCTAAGAACTATATCTAAGTCAAGCTGGAGTCTTCACTGTACGATCTATACGGCTCAGGTGTGACGTTGCTATCACTTTAACAACGTTATTTTGTCTTTGGGTTTTTTTTAAAAGAGGTCATAAAGGCAGAGGTACCGATGGGTCTAAAACAGAGCTTGTTTAACAATGGCAGGGGTGTGGCCAGTTCTCCCAGTTCAGATTTTTTTCTAGCTTGGTTTAGCTGTGGCAGTCACAAGATGCTGGGTCCAGGAAAGGTTGCAAGCTTCAGCAGATGATTCCTGACTGACTTTCTCTCTGAAATCTCTCTTTGGGTGTTGTACCCTCCTGCCTGTAAAAATCTGTGTTTCAGTTTTTGCCAAGGGATGTGTTTATGGGACATTATGGGAATTGTACAGCTCCTTTGTTAATTTGCTGTAAAGGATCGGTTTTCCAATAGTCGTCATTCTAAATTCTGTTTTCTTTTGCTCACACTTCAACTGTAGTGTTTAAATAAATTCTGTTTTGCTGAGTGTCTTAACCAGCTGCCTGGAATACCCACTTCACATCTGCTTTAAAAATAAGACAACATTAGGGTCCAGGCTACCTTCTTAAAATATTTTGAGGAGGTCTGGCCTGGTCCATAACACAGCAACCTCCTTCCTGAGCTAACATCCGAATGTGATGGCTTTTATTAACATTGTCGATCGTCCAATGAGAGCCACAAACAAAAACATGAGGTACCTGTGCCTTTCTCTGTTACAGCAACAGGCGTTCATTGATTATCTCGTCACCAGTCAATCCGGCCAGTCGACTTTCAATCTCGTCGGAGAGTGGCCTTACGCTAACTTCGGCCACCACTGCTCTGCCAAAGGAAGAGGCAGTGCCTCCTGGTGCCCCATCCTCCACTGAAGCTACACGGGCACCACCAGTGGCACCTAGTGAGGAAGCCCCTGAAGCAGCTGAGCCACACGAAGACCCGCTGCCCGCTACTGCGTCGCCGCCCATCAAAACTCCGAAACCTCTTCCCCGCTTATCAATAAGCAAGGCTGAGCCCCTGGACCTCCCTTCTCCTGATGCACAATCCCCTCTTGCCTTACCTCAAGACACCTCAGCCTCTATTGATCTGGAACCTGCTGAGGAGCCTGGAGATTCGAGGTCAGAGTCCCCCGCCAAGATCGTCGAAGCCCCTCAAAGTGACCCCTCTCCAGCAGAAGCAACACCGGGCGCCGGGTCCAGCGATGAATCGACCACTGACGGAGCATGCTCAGAAGCCTTGGCCATCAATACACCCCTGTCACTGGAAACCTCATCCACTGTGAGTATTGACGCTGGGGGCAAGGACACCAGTACAGCCGTTGAGGAATTAGGTCTCTCGTCCTCGCTGTCGCCTCTGAGTCCATCAGTGGATCCAGCCCCAGCTCCTCACTCAGCCCCGTTGACTGGGGAAGTATCCCTGATGCCAAGTGATGCCCTTGAACTCTCGCCAGCCGTGTCTTCGGATGCCGCAGCTCCTTCTGAAAGTCAAGCGCAGGATTCAGAGGCCCAAGCTTCACCCTTGATGGAAGAGCGGGCATCATCTGAGCTGGCTCCCCAGGCCGGCCCTATAACCTCAAAGGGAGAACCTGGAGGCCAGATCTTGAATGAGGCCTTGTCCTCTCCTGCGGAAAATACAGTCAACGAGGCGACCGGTCCAAGTGACCCTCCAGCTCCTGAGGTGCCGCAGACTTGTAGCGAGGAAATCACGGCGTGTAATGCTCCGAGGGAAGGCCCCGTCCTTTCAGCTCGCCTTCGAGAGAATGATACTTTGAGCTCGACAGAAGATGGCTCCCAGGACACGCCCGCGCCTTGTGAGGCCGCCATGACCTCTGACCCAGCGTCACCTCAGGTAAGAGGGATAGAGACATCGAGTTTCTGGCCACGCCCACATGAGGTAAGTCCAGCCCTACTCTTGCGCTGATGAAAGAAAATCGGAGTCATTCCATCGTCGTGGATTGCAAATGTGCAGCACAGGCTGTGGCTGATGCCTGAGATTGTCTTGGTTTGAAGGCAATGGATATGGCGACCTCCAGTGGGTCAATGACACCCATGTATTTCAGGTAGCTTGGAGTTTACCACATTCCAGTATCAAACGTGTGCGAACGTTTTTCTTTTAAAGGACATTACAAATACGTAGATTACTCAATCCCCTCTGGCACCGTTCTTTGAGGAAGCACATCTTTTCAGTTCCCACTGCTTTTTTTCTTTATCTTAAAAGCTTCTGTTCTTCTGTCCAAGTCTGAGCCATTCCACTCTCTTATCGTTCGATGCATCCCTTCACTTCTCCCCTCTCGAAGTCCTCAGCTCTCCCATTCCTTGCTTCCCGAACCTTTGACCCTCCTCAAGTTGCCTTCTCTCGGGCACGCTGAGAGGACAGGTCCTTCCCTCAGAGTGTTAGATGCCGCAATTTCCCCACTACACGTCTGCGGCACCTCAGGAGCTGGAGGGTCACTTGGACCAGTTGCCTCTTAGATTACTTAGATTAGATTTAGATTTTTGTGTTATACTTAGATTACTTACAGTGTGGAAACAGGCCCTTCGGCCCAACAAGTCCACACCGACCTGCCAAAGCGCAACCCACCCATTCCCCTACATTTACCCCTTACCTAACACTACGGGCAATTTAGTATGGCCAATTCACCTGACCTGCACATCTTTGGACTGTGGGAGGAAACCGGAGCACCTGGAGGAAACCCACGCAGACACGGGGAGAACCTGCAAACTCCACACAGTCAGTCGCCTGAGTCGGGAATTGAACCCGGGTCTCTAGCGCTGTGAGGCAGCAGTGCTAACCACTGTGCCACCGTGCTGCCCACCATGCCTCGTTGACTGTATTTTCCTCAGGGGAGGACAAGGCTTCACTCAAGGCCTGGGCTTCGGGTCCTCCTTCTGAAGTTATGGGGCATGCCCATGGAGCCACCTCAGATGATGCCCGCTGTTCTGTCAAGGGTGGCATCCCAAGTGGACTCCCTTGTGGGTGCACCTACTGCTTCACTCTGTTGGCATCCTTTCATGGGGACGGGACAGTGAAGTACTCCGCAAACAGGAAAACGGAGCGCCTCATCCCAATCTCCGATTGACCTTTCCACCCTGTATTTACGGGAGCTATTGTAGGGCCAGAGAGTCATACAGCATGGAAACAGACCTTTCCATCCAACCAGTCCATGCCGACCATAAGCCCCAAACTAAACTAGTCCCACCTGCCTGCTCCTGGCCCATATCCCTCCAACCCTTTCCTATTCATGTCCTTATCCAAATGTGTTTTAAATGTTGTAATTGTACCCACATCTACCACTTCCTCAGGAAGTTCATTCCCCACATGAACCTGTGTAAAACAACACATTGCCACTCATGTCTTTTTGAAATCTTTCTCCTGTCACCACAAAAATATGCCCCCGAGTGTTGAAATCCTCACCTTAGCGAAAATACCCCTGCCATTTACCTTATCTGTACCCCTCATGATTTTATAAACTTCTATAAGGTCACCCTTCAATCTCCTACACTCCAGTGATAAAATGTCCCAGCCTTTCCAGCCTCTCCTTATAACTCAAATCCTCCATTCCCGGCAACATCTTTTCTGAACCCCCCTCCAGTTTAATAATATCCTTCCAGAACCAGAACTGGACACAGTTCTCCAGAAGAGGTCTCACCAACGTCCTGTACAACCTCAACAGAACAATCCAACCCTCTGTAAGGTCTCTCACTATTATTATTATTATTCCGATTCTTAACAATCTCCTTCCTGTTCAATTCACCCTCTTACTGCAGACTCTATCAAAGGCTCTCCCCTCCTCTCTCTGCATCTCCATGTTGCCTCTCCACTTACTGGTGAATGAGGTCCTTGTTGTTCCATGAATTTATTGTGGCGTTAATAGCTGAGGGGTGCTGAGACCTCTCCACCTGAAGTAAAGACTATATCTCCCAGCATTTGTCCCTGTCAAACAATCACAATGGTGGTGTGATCACATTATTGACCTGATCCCCTTAGGCCTTTGCTTCTTTCTCCTCCTTTCAGCATCTTACTCCTCTCACCTCTCATTCCAATCCCTCACTGGCTACCACTGCCCAAGTTTAAAATAAAAACATAGCAATATAGAAAATAGTAGCAGGAGGCTATTCGGCCCTTCGAGCCTGCTCTGTTAATTAACATGATAATGGCTGGTCGTCTAACTAAGTCCCCTGTTCCCAATTTCTCCCCCATAACCTTTTGATCCCTGAAACCCTTGAAATCACTTGCATTGGCAGATAATTCCACAGGATCCTCACTCTCTGGTTGAAGACATTTCTCCTCATCTCAGTCCGAAATGGTCTCCCTCTTACCCTTTGACAGTGACCTCTGAATCTGGACTCTCTGATCATTGGGAACATCCTTTCTGTGTCTATCCTGCTTAGTGCTATTAGAATTTTATAGATTTCTATGATAGTCCCCCCACACCCTCCCCCCTCCATTTTTCTGAACTGCAGTCAATATAGTCCTCACTGTCTCTCCTCATACATCAGTCCCAGCATCCCGGATAACAAAAGGTTTCCACTCAGATTTCTTCACTGTTCTCTTCCTCAGCCTCGCACCAAATGCCTTCTCATCCTCAGTGCTTTCAATCTCTGTCTCACCTCCTCTGAGCTCACTGCCCTCGTACAAAAGGTTTCCACTCAGATTTCTTCACTGTTCTCTTCCTCGCACCAAATGCCTTCTCATCCTCAGTGCTTTCAATCTCTGTCTCACCTCATCTGAGCTCACTGCCCTCGTAACCTCCCCAGGTCTCTCCCTCCATATAAACTCCTCAATCCTTACTCAAGGCCCCTACTTTGGTCTTGCTGGTCTCTGAGACAGCTAGCATACTCTCTCACTCTGACCGTCTTCCCTGATACCATCCTCACATTCATTTCCATAAATCCAAGGAACACAGTCTTGCATGGATATGATCAACAGCTGCTTTCATGGTTTATCACTTTCACATCCAGCTCCCTCTTGAAGATCTCTAACAAACTGGCCCCAACAGCTTCCTGTGGGAGAAAATTCCACAGGTTCACAACTCTCTGAGTGAAGAAATTCTTCCTCATTTCAATCCTCAATGGCTTACCCCTTATTCTTGGACTGTGACCCCGAGTTCTGGACTTTCCCAACATTGGGAACATTCTTCCTGCATCCAGCCTGTCCAGTCCCATCAGGATTTTATACGTTTCTTTGAGACCCCCTCCTCATTCTTCTAAATTCCAGTGAGTACAAGCCCAGTCGATCTAGTCTTTCCTCATATGTCAGTTCTGCCATCCCGGGAATCAGTCTGGTGAACCTTCGCTGGACTCCCTCAATAGCAAGAGGTCTGTGTTCCTTGGATTTACAGAAATGAATGTGAGCATGGTATCAGAGAGGACGGTCAGAGTGAGAGAGTGTGCTAGCTGTCTCAGAGACCAGCAAGACCAAAGTTGGGGCCTTGAATAAGGATTGAGGAGTTTATACGGAGTGAGAGATTTGAGGAGGTTACGAGGGCAGTGAGCTCAGAGGAGGTGAGACGGGGATTGATGATTTTGCCAGATGCTTTTGCACAAATGCCCTTCCTCAGACTAGGAGACCCAAACTGGACACAATACTCAAGATGTGGCCTCACCAAGGCCCTGTCTAACTGCAGCAAGACATCCCTGCTCCTGTACTCAAGTCCTCCAAAGAAAATAGCCTGGACCCCAACTTATTTTTAAAGCATTGTGTTCTGAATGCAATTTGATTGGTCGAATAACCAAGCTTGAAGCAAAACAAACTTTATTCTTACAGTATAGTTAAAATACAGACAAAATAAGAATTAGCTGAACAGTAACTTCTATTGAAATACTGAACACAATAATATATATGTTAACTACCACTGGTTAGCTGTTCCAGTGTAGTACATCCCATAAACACACCCTTGGCAAAGGTGCGTTCAGTGAAATAGATTGCCTCACAAGCAATTATCTAGTTCAGGAGGAAAGAATATCGAGAGAAAGCTCTGAGAGAGAGAGAGAAAGAGAGAGAGAGAGAACTCAAGCATTTTGCTGTAGCAGGGAGAGATGTGGAGCTGCTTCCAAACCCCAACAGCTACTGAAAGTTAGACTAAAACCCTGGTTCTGTGGGAGCTTGACCGCACCCCTTCAGGCTGCTTCTATTGTTCCTACTTGAAAAAAAACCCAAGGCCTCACAGGCTGTTTACTTTATTGGTTTGGAGCTGAGTGCTCGGTACCTCTGTCTCAATCTCTCTTCTTAAAAGAAATACACCTCTTAAAGCCATAGTATTGTCACACGGGGTGTGGGCATCACTGATTTGGCCAGTATTTGCTGCCCATCCCTCACTGTCCCTATAGAGGCTCGAGGATTGGCCAGGCTAAATACCCTGGACCATCCAGGAATATGCCGATAGGTGGGTTAGCTGTGGGAAACGCAGGGTTACAGGGGGAGAGTCGGTGGGTCGAATGGCATGCTTCCTGCACTGTAGGGATACTATGAAACAATTGGCTCTTCCCCTGTGCAATCTGAGCCCAAAACCCATGAAATGTTGGTTTGGGAACAAAGCAGAGATGATGATGTGACCAATTTTGAATGCAAGGTGTAAGGGCGGAGGGTGCATTACCCAGGACCACCCATGGAGTCAGGTTGCTGTGGCAACAGATGCCTTTGCCAGCATGTTGTAGCCTGGAGCCCTGATCTCAAACCACCTCATGAAGGAGCTGGAACCTCTCCGACTGTTACTGCCAGCCATTGGTATCGGTTGGAAGGATTCCTAAGTTGATCCTTAACTTGTTCATCCTGGTTATCCCACTCACCTTCCTTGTCCATCATGTCCTGGAGTGGGACTCGAATCTGGAGCTTCTCGCTCAGAGGCAGGGACTCTGCCCACTCCCTCACCCGCGATCTCAGCCTTCAGCTGCTTGCATTGACTTATCTATTGCAAATGGTAGGGGAAAGGTATTTTCAAAACTGCCAATACTGAGATTAATGCCATGGCATTTATTCCATTTAGGCCCTGGCTCTTCCTGTTACAGATAAGGATGAGGTGGAAGACAACAGAGCGAAGGCTGATGCCAGCAAAGAGATAGCTCTGTCTCCTTCATGCAGTGAAGGACTGACATCAGAGCAGTCAGTTTGTGAAGAGCGGCCACCTGGATTCATGTATAAGGTACGCTGGGTCCCAACTGAGGTGAGAAACACACTGCTCCGTTGCTCCGCTAGTCACATCGTTAGTGCAAATATTTACGTTACTCGGCTATGTCTCTCTGGGCAGGTCTGCTAAATCAAGCCCCACTGTTCCTCGAGTTATCACAACAGTCAAAGCTTCCAGAAGTGCACATAATTCCCCCATTTTCCTGTCTTGACAGCAAGCAAAGACCAGGTTTCAGGGATTCGACAAATGCATTAAGGACAAAAGGGTAACTAGGGAGAGAATAGGGTCCCTTAAAGATCAGCAAGGTGGCCTACGTGTGCAACCACAGGAGATGGGGGAGATGCTAAATGAGTATTTTGTGTCTGGAGAAGGATATGCAAGTTAGAGTACTTGGAGAAATAAATGTCCATATTACAGAGGAGGAAGTGCTGGATGTCTTGAAATGCATAACAATGGGTAAATCCCAAGACCTGATCAGGTATACCCTAGAGCTCTGTGGGAAACTAGGGAAGTGATTGCTGGGCCTCTTGCTGAGATATTTGTATCATCGATAGTCACAGGTGAGGTACCGGAAGACTGGAGGTTGGCTAACGTGGTGCCAGTATTTAAGAAAGATTGTAAGGAAAAGCCAGGGAACTATGGATCGGTGAGCCTGATATCGATGGTGGGCAAGTTGTTGGAGGGAATTCTGAGGGACAGGATGTACATGTATTTGGAAAGGCAAGGACTGATTAGGGATAGTCAACATGGCTTTGTGTGTGGGAAATCATGTCTCACAAACTTGATTGAGTTTTTTGAAGTAGCAAGGAGGATTGAAGAGGGCAGAGCGGTGGACATGATCTATTTGGACTTCAGTAAGGTGTTCGACAAGGTTCCCCATGGGAGACTGGTTAGCAAGGTTAGATCTCATGGACTACAGGGAGAACTAGCCATTTGGACACAGAATTGGCTCAAAGATAGAAGACAGGGTGGTGGTGGTGGGTTGTTTTTCAGACTGGAGGCCTGTGACCAGCGGTGTGCCACAAGGATCGGTATTGGGTTCACTGCTTTTCATCATTTATATAAAAGATTTGGAATGTGAAAATAGGAGGTGTAGTTAGTAATTTTGCAGTTGACACCAAAATTGGAGGTGTAGTGGACCATGAAGAAGGTTACCTCAGGGTGCAACAGGATCTTGATCAGATGGACCAATGGGCCGAGGAGGGCCAGATGGAGTTGAATTTAGATAAATGTGAGGTGCTGCATTTTGAAAAGGCAAATCAAGGCAGGACTTATACACTTAATGGTAAGGTCCTGGGGACTGTTGCTGAACAAAGAGAACTTGGGGACAGGTTCATAGTTCCTTGAAAGTGGAGTCACCGGTCAACAGAATAGTGAAGAAGGCATTTGGTATTTGGTACACACATTCAGAATCTCTCTCTTTCTCACACACAAACTCTCACACACGCGCATTCACACACTCGGTCAGTCACACACACAATCTGACAAACACACACTCTGTGTCTCACATACACAAACACTCCCATGCACACACATATATGCTCATAAGCACACACACGTAGACAGACACATACATGCTCTCACACACAGACATACGTATAGATACAGATACATACAGATACATGCTCACACATACACATATGTAAACAGACGCACACAGTCTCACGTATGTATACAGACACACATGGTCACACATACGTAAACAAACATATACACACACACACACACACACACACAGTTCTGCTTCTAAGTGTTTGCATGGTTGTCAAAATAGGAAGGTGTTGATTTGATTGGGTTCCCAAATTTGAATCAGGAGAAGGCCAGCAACC
Source organism: Chiloscyllium plagiosum (assembly GCF_004010195.1). Lineage (NCBI taxonomy): Eukaryota > Metazoa > Chordata > Chondrichthyes > Orectolobiformes > Hemiscylliidae > Chiloscyllium > Chiloscyllium plagiosum. The sequence continues at coordinate 14,607,575 of NC_057752.1, forward strand.
TTGAACCTTACTACTGCTCCTTTCTGCACCTTTTCTTTCTGTCTGACTCCCTTGTTTGAAGTGGGAGTCAAATTGAGCCTGGCCCCCACCAGCATCGAAGCCTCGAATTATCTTTCAAAGACCTGTGAGGACAATCAATCTTTTTTTCAGAAACGGTCCAAACAATTCAATATCTTCCTGTTCTTTACACGGTCCTAAGCATGTCACAGAATCCTCTCTGGGTTATTGAGTTTAAGATGGATGTAGCTTACTGATATCTCTGGCTGGGATTTAACCATCGAATGATAAAAACCCAAAGAAGTGCAGATGCTGGAAATCAGTAACAAAAACAGAAATTGCTGGAAAAACCGCAGCTGGTCTAGCAGCATCTATGGAGAGAAATCAGAGTTAATGTTTGCAGTCCAATGACCAGTCTGTTGATGCTGTTCTCTGGTTGTGGGAAGTTGCATTGAAACAGAACAATCAGCACAGTGCTCTGTCATTTGCCAGAATTAACCTGTTCTTGCAGCAAATAGTTGCTCAGTTTTCTGCTGTGCACCTAATGTGATGCCTCCCCAAAGTACAAGAAGTATCTGACTTCCAGCCTTCACTAAGCAAGTGCAGCATCGCTGGGACATCCCAGGAACAGAATATGGCTCAGCTGACGGGGTAGCAAGAACCACATGGACAGACTTTGTGCCTACATCTTTTTCGATTATGCATGGGGTATGGGTATTGTTGGCTGGCCCAGCATTTATTGCCCGTCCCAAGTTGCCCCCTTGAGAAGGTGGTGGTGAGCTGCCTTCTTGAACTGCTGCAGTCCATGTGCTGTAGGTCGACCCACAATGCCCTGAGGGAGGGAATTCCAGGATTTTGACCCAGTGACACTGAAGGAACGGCGATATATTTCCAAGTCTGGATGGTGAAGGGCTCGGAGGGGAACTTGCAGGGGGTGGTGTTCCCATGTATCTGCTGCTCTTGTCCTTCTAGATG
>NC_057752.1:14609046-14611614 GCF_004010195.1 Chiloscyllium plagiosum
GTCGCTGGTTCTGAGTGTGAAAGCCAGCTCCACATGGCCCAGATGCAATGCCAGCATGACGTGAAACCCCTAATGATGCTGTCCATCTTTTTGGACCCGTTGATATGCTGACCTTCATTTCTGTTCCAGGCGAAAGGATGCCTGATGGGTGTGAGGGAGGACGATTGGAATCAGAGTAAGGATGTGGCCAATCTGCAAGGTCTATTCCCAGAAGACCTCACTGAGCGTGTGGATTGAAGACCGATTCGGTTGTTGACACTCCTGGTTCGAGCTCCACTGAGAAAGCCACCATGTAATTGCATTAACCTCCATGCAAAATGAGCTTCCATGGATGCGGCAATAGCAAGCACAGCAACACAGCTCAGTTGCAGTTGAACAGTGGCAAAGCTGGAGATAACTTGAAAGAGCTTTATAGCTTGTGTTTGTGTGCTTCTGTCTTGAGTTTCATTTCTTTACATGCACTGCATTAAAAAGCTGCATTGTGGAAAGCCAGATTGTTGCTTGACTGGAACAGGCTCCCAGCAAAATCTTCCAGCACTTCTCCATCCCTTTGACCCGAATGGAAGATTGATTTCCCAAAATCCCTTCACTAGGTTCCTGACCGGGGTTGGATAGGGGGGCTTTGTGGGGCGAGGGTGGGGAGAGAGTGATCATTTTGACCTTGTTTCTCTCTTGATTTTCAAATGCAACAATTCAAATTCTGTCATCTGCGCCGAGCTACGGGGTTCTGGCTCGACGTTTTCTTGGCACAAAATGGTCGTAAAAGCAACCACCAGAGTTCACATGCATTGTTTTTCTTCGCTCTTTCGCTGGCTGGGTAACCAGTTGTTGCCCATCCCTAACTGCCACTTGAACTGAATCGTATGTTCGGCCACACAAGGCAACCACATTGGTGTGGATCTGGAGTCACGTGTAGGCCAGACCAGAGTAAGTAACACCATAAGGTATAAGAGCAGCAGGAGGCCATTCAGCCCATCGAGTCTGTTCTGCCATTCAATGATGTCATGGCTAATCTGATCATCCCCAACTCCACTCTCCTGCCTTTTCCCCAATGCCCCTTGATTTTCTTCCTGATTAAACAGCCTTGAATATACTCACTGACCCAGCCCCGACAGCCCTCTGTGGGAAAGAATTCCACAGACTCACTCCCCTCTGAGAGAGGAAATTCCTCCTCATCTCTGTCTGCAATGGGTGACCCCTTATTCTGAGATTGTACTCTCTGGTCCTAGACTCTCTGCCACAAGGGGAAACAACCTCTCCACATCCCCCCTGTCAAGTCCCCCAGGGAATCCTGGATGTTTCAATAAGGTCATCTCTCATTCTTCTAAACCCCAATTAGTCCAGGCCCAACCTCCTCAACCTCTCCTCATGGGACAGTCCCTCCATACCTGGGATCAGCCGAGTGGACATTCTCTGGACTGCCTCCAATGTCAGTCTGTCTTTCCTCAGGGAAAGCGATCCAAACCTGTTCACAGTATTCCTGCTGTGGTCTGACTAGTGCCTTGTATAGTTTTAGCAAAATCCTCCCTATTTTTATACTCCATTCCCTTTGAAATAAACATCCCATTTGCCTTCCCTGTTACCGACAGTATTTGGATGCTAGCTTTTTGTGATTCATGCTTTTTAGGACCTCAGTGCTATTGCTTCCTGCAGTCTATCTCCATTTTAAGAAATAATATTCAGCTCTTCTACTCCTGCCAAAGTGCATAACTTCACAGTTGTCCATGTTATTATTGCCTCTGTAAAAGATTTTGCTTAACCCGTTTCACTCCCTCTGCACATTCTTTGTGTCACCCTCACCACTTCCTTTGCCACCTATTTTTGTGTCATTGCAGATTTGGCTACAGTGCATTCACTCTCCTCACCCAAGTCATTAATGTATCTTGTAAATAATTGTGCCCCCAGCACTGACCCTTGTGGTACTCCATCAGTTCCAGGTTGCCAGCCTGAAAATTATCCCAATTCTGACTTCTATTAGTTAGACAATCCTCACAGTGGGTCAGTGGTTAGCACTGCTGCCTCACAGCGCCAGGGACCTGGGTTCAATTCTGATCTCGGGTGACTGTGTGGAGTTTGTACGTTCGCCCTTTCTGTGCGGGTTTTCTCCGGGTCGTCCGGTTTCCTCCCACAGTCTAAAGATGTGTAGACTAGGAGACTTGGCCATGCTAAACTGCTCATAGTGTTGAGGGACGTGCAGGTTAGGGTGGACTGGCCATGCTAAATTGTCCCGTAGTGTCCAGGGATGTGCAGGTTAGGGTGGATTGGCCATGCTAAATTGTCCCATAGTGCCGAAGGATTTGCAGGTTAGGGTGGATTGGCCATGCTAAATTGTCCCATAGTGCCGAGGGATGTGTAGGTTAGGATAGATTGGCCATGCTAAATTGCCCCATAGTGTTGAGGGATGTGCAGGTTAGGGTGGATTGGCCATGCTAAATTGTCGAGGTAAAATCAATGACTGCAGATGCTGGAAACCAGATTCTGGATCAGTGGTGCTGGAAGAGCACAGCAATTCAGGCAGCATCCGAGGACAGGCAAAATCGACGTTTCGGGCGAAGGCTTTTGCCCGAA
>NC_057752.1:14612761-14622701 GCF_004010195.1 Chiloscyllium plagiosum
ATAGTGCCCAGGGATGTGTAGGTTAGGGTGGATTGGCCATGCTAAATTGTCCCATAGTGTCCAGGGATGTGTAGGTTAGGGTGGATTGGCCATGCTAGATTGTCCCATAGTGTCTAGGGATGTGTAGGTTAGGGTGGATTGGCCATGCTAAATTGTCCCATAGTGTCCAGGGATGTGTAGGTTAGGGTGGATTGGCCATGCCAAATTGTCGGATAGTGTCCAGGGATGTGTAGGTTAGGGTGGATTGGCCATGCTATTTTGTCCCATAGTGTCCAGGGATGTGTAGGTTAGGGTGGATCGGCCATGCTACATTGTCCCATAGTGCCCAGGGTGGAGTGGAGTTGGCTGGGTGGAGTAGCCATGGGGAATGCAGGGTTATAGGGTGGGTCTGGGTGATATGCTCATCAGACGATCGGTGTGGACTCAGTGCGCTGAATGGCCTGCTTCCACACTGTCGAGAGTTTATTTACGATCAATAAATTTCATTTGAAGTTATTTGATCGGGGTTAAATTATGTTTAATCAAATTGTCAGCAAGCCAATCATGCTCATCCAGGCCTGTGCTCACTAGCTTCAAAACACCATGGCAAATATTTGGAATGATTCTGCAATCGGACATTTACTACATAATGCAGACCACATTAATAATTCCAGCAGGTTCTGCAGCGTAATGCATTCATGTGTGTCTGAAGTCAGATACAGTAACACATATTTGTATGGAGGCTAAAAGAATGCATTCATAAATTGCACTTTTTTCATTGGGAAAATGGTTACGCTAGCTGATCAGAGCCTACCTGACTTACCTGGTAACTAAGATTGATAGTTAACTGTTTCTGCTGCATCGCCTTGCCAACAATGGCCAAATCAATTGGCACTTTCCTCTAAAACCGTGTAAATTTGTGTTTCTTTCCCATGTCTGGTGTCTAATCTCCTCACCCTGATGAACATACGATGAGAAACTTCATCATCGAGTTTCCCTTGAGTAGTGTGTAATCTCAATACAGCTCCATTATCATGCTGTGCCTTGTTTCTGAAGCACTAAGTGTTTCTACTCTGTGTTCCCAAGCATGTACATGATGTGGTCGCCAACAAGTAGAGGTCAGCTGCCTTCTTGAATCCAAACTGTCCTCTCCAAGTGGCACAGTACCTACCTAGCATTGGATTTCACCCTCAACGATTACTGTTCTGCATTGTTGAATTCGTGAGGCAGGTCATAACTGAGCACTCAATAATGGACAACTTGTGCATTGACGTACACAGACAGCTTGTGAGATCCTGTCCTGGAGCAATTTGTTCCTTCCAGAGCCTCACATTTGACAGAGTTGATGGCATCTGGTCAGTTCTGTGTTGCAAGCGAATATCTAACACGCTGGAAAAGAGCTAGAAATAAGCGATACTTGTTCCAACTGGAACAGTGAGAACATTAACCCTTGATCTACTGAGAATGAGTATGTGGCTCCAGTGCAAAGCCAATTTGTCAGCCCTCTCCTATGTATAATTTATTGGTTGATGTCATGGTACCACTACTAGCAAGGATAGCACTTGGTGACCACATGGTTAATAGCCTTTGAGGAGCTTTTACTGAACTGTCGTCCTGACCTGCTGCAGCCCATGTGCTGTGAGTTTCGCCATTGAGTTGTGAAGAAGTGAGCTCCAGGATTTTGACCCTGAGGAAGCGAAGGAACTGTGATAATGGGTCTGAGTCAGGACGTCCCGTGTCTTGGAAGGGAACTGCTCCCAGGCATCTTGTCCATAGTTGCCCTCTCCAGATCAACGCCAATGAACACACTGATTCATAGCCTTTACTGTTAATGCAATCCACCTCTTTATTTATCACGCAGTCTGATTAGACAATAGACAATAGGTGCAGGAGTAGGCCATTCTGCCCTTCGAGCCTGCACCACCATTCATTATGATCATTGCTGATCATCCTCAATCAGTATCCTGTTCCTGCCTTATCTCCATAACCCTTGATTCCACTATCCTTGAGAGCTCTGTCCATTTCTTTCTTAAACGAATCCAGAGACTGGACCTCCACTGCCTTCTGGGGCAGAGCATTCCACACAGCCACCACTCTGGGTGAAGAAGTTTCTCCTCATCTCTGTCCTAAATGGCCTACCCAGTATTTTTAAGCTGTGTTCTCTGGTTCGGGACTCACCCATCAGCGGAAACATGTTTCCTGCCTCCAGAGGAAAGTTGAAAATGTCTTCTGCGGCATTTTATTCTGTCACAGAATTTCACAAACTCTCTTCAAACCAGATGCCAGTCTCTGGCATGAACTAAGCTATCAGTTTGTTTGGTGATTGTGCTATCTCCCTGTTTCGAGTAAATTCTTATCGAACTGTAAGATAAGGAAAATTTGTTCTTCTAACCGATAGCAATTTAGATCAAAGTTCAGGGCAACAAAGCTCTCAGAGTTCGGAAATGGTGTCCACACACATTTTTACAGTGAGTCATACTGCCCGCCATGTTGGTGGGCATGTTAGAGTGCACAACCTTAAATGGACACACAAATCAATGACATCAAACAGCACACAGCCTGGACATTCCACGCCAACAGTGCCAGTTCACAGCTCAATGTTCTAGCTAATGCCCTCGTTATGGGGAAAGGACAGGATGGTAGACGTGAGGAATGCTGGATCAGCCATAATCCTATTGAATGGGAGAGAAGACTCGAGGGGCCGAATGGCTACTTCTGTTCCTATTTCCAATGTTAAGAGGCCATCAGCCCATCATCTTCACACATGCACCTTCCAAGCAGGTGTCTAAGGGGAACACCAACTACTTCCAAGTTGGTTACTGTTTGATTTTGTTTGACTACTTCTTCAACTGTTGGTGAGTTTTAAAATCTTTGTTCAAGGCTTGCTAAAGTCCACCAGGGGTGTTGTAGCTGGTGCTGAATAAACTCAAAGCATCTGCACAAACTTCTTTACATGGGCACACGCTGAGCTTTTCCATTGAAATACACTGGGACTTGGAGAACGAGTAATAAGCAGCCAGAACTGAACGAGCTTCTAGAGGGCAGTGGGAAGGAGACAATATACTCCCCAGCCTGTTCAGGAGAATGTCTCTAACTGAAAACCCAATGAGGATCAGGGTAGGAGATATCTGAACTTTCAGTAAGAAGGACCACTGTGAGCTCCACTTTCCCCAACTTCAACTGCAGCCTCCGAGCAGGGTAAAGACTCAATTGCTTCTGGTTGTGAGGGTGACTGCTGCAATGAATGCTTTATGCATTTGATTGTCTCCAGGATATTTCTAACATCTCAGTGTCTGTCTCCCACTGTTGTACAGGGCAGTCATTGACGTGGGCTCCTCAATAACAGCATTACCAAGGAGATGAGCATGCTGGCAGCTTTGCTGGGGTACAGGTATCTCAATGGGGCAAAGTGCTATTGACTGTACTCACCTCACTCTGCAACTGCCAATCACTCTGGCAGCTGGAGACTGGGCGGGGAGTCCACACCATTAACATCCAACTGCTGTATGACAACAGGTAGTGAATGGAAACAGATCAATGAAGGACTCTAATTTCAAACTTTAAATTTTATTACTACTTTAGACTGAGAAGGACTGTAAAGTCAAACTTTTAATTTATTTTAACTTATTTCTTTGTTTTTCTACATTTTACCTAAGATTTTGCAGCTAGGTGCCTATATCTAAGATGGTGCCAGGACTGGCGACATTGTAAATGTTTCAGTGTACTCCTGTATCCCTCCGTGTAAGTACACATGACGGTAAAGCCTCATTCTAATTCTATCTTGGCATCTGTTATGTTGCTTTCATTCTGCAGCTGTCTGATGTTCCAGGGACATTTGAACCACTCACAAGCCTTAGGGTGACTGCTGGACAACAAGCTTAATGGCTCTTGTACACAAACCATGCACAAATTCATAGTGTGTACATAATGAAAGTCATGCTTTGATGCCAAGTGTGTTAGGGAAGATCATTGCTGCATTGATACAACATGTCAAGACCTCTTGGGGAGCCCCGTTGTATTCTTGGCAGAGCAGGAGTCAGAATTTATCTCAGTCTGCTGCACGCAAGGAGAAAGTGAGCACGGCAGATGCTGGAGATCAGAGTCGAAGAGTGTGTTGCTGGAAAAGCACAGCCGGTCAGGCAGCATCTGAGGAGCAGGAGTATCGATGTTTCGGGCATATGCCCTTCATCAGGAATGAGGCTGGACATGCTAGGCAAACGCATTAACATTAAAAGACAGCCCTGCTCAACAATGAGCGCCTCAAGAGGATGAAGAGGGAGAGGAGGAACAGGACGTGTGGAGGGAGCAGCTGGAGGACGGGAAGAGGAAACTTGGAGAACCCATTTCTGGCAGCACTGTCCTTGAAGGTGATACAGGAAGGGGAAGGTAGGGACGTGGGTTGTGGTGGGTGGAGTGTGAGAAAGAGAGTTAGGTTTAATAACAGTGCCACCTTCAATGATTTCAGTGTTGGCTATTAGCTATGACTGCAGCAAGGTGCTGAGCACCATCTCCTCTGTGGGAATAAGGAAATCCAGCTGTACCTATGACCCTCAGGATATCTCCTGCAGCCTATGGATGTGCACATCGTGTCCTGAAGGAGAGAGTGAAGATCCCCAAAGAGTACCATGTAATCTGGTCAAAATAGTTGAATAGCTGATAGTGTGTGTGTGCACTGTAAGACCTGACTGTGTGGTTTGCAACAGTGTTAAATGCTTAAGAGTGTGCTCTTGAAAGTCAGGTATGAGCCCAGAGTGATACAATGGTTGGGATCTGAGATTTAGAGATGTGGTGTTTAATCAGTCTGGAGATATTGTTACATTTGGCAGGGTATGGCATTTAAATAAATATTCATTGTATATGTCTAGTTGTGTAATGTCATTACCATTCATATCGTTCATGGAATGCCCTGCCAGTAGCAGTGGTGGACTCTCCCTCTTTATGGGCATTTAAGCGGGCATTGGATAGGTATATGGAGGATAGTGGGTTAGTATAGGTTAGGTGGGCTTGGATCGGCACAACATCGAGGGCCAAAGGGCCTGTACTGCGCTGTATTCTTCTATGTTCTATGTTCTATGTAGAGCTCGACTCCGGCCCAGCACCCTCGTGACTCTGACATTATCCATCCAAGGGTGGAGAGACAAGATACACCTGTCCTCCATTGTGCCTTTAGGTTCAGCAACCTGTGGGTCAACCTGTAGCACACGGACTGCAGCAGTTCAAGAAGGCAGCTCACTCCCACCTTCTCAAGAGGGAAGGTCATAGAGTCATAGAGATGTACAGCATAGAAACAGACCCTTTGGTCCAACCCTTCCATGCCAACCAGATATCCCAACCCAATCTAGTCTCACCTGCCAGCACCCGGCCTATATCCCTCCAAACCCTTCCCATTCATATACCCATCCAAATGTCTCGGAAATGTTGCAATTGTACCAGCCTCCACCACTTCCTCTAATGACGAAGGTCAGATAGCCGTTTTGCGGATTGTATCACCAGATTCCTGTTTAATGAGCAGTGCCAAGAAGATTGAAAATGGAAACGTGTGGGCAGATGGGTAATGCATCACCAGAGAGACAAGGGAGGACAGCGTGATAAGTACATCAGATATAAGAGGGATGATGAATAGACAGAAATGGTGAGAGAAAAGATTGGTTTCGAGCGTGGAAGCAAGAGAAATCATTTGAGGCACAGACAGGGCGAGAGAGGTGGAGAGGGGGTGAAGTTAAAACTTGGATTGTTACCAATGCATTTCTTCCTTATAAATGATTAGATTAGATTCCTGACAGTGTGGAAACAGGCCCTTCAGCCCAACCAGTCCACACCGATCCTCTGAATGTAATCCATTTCCCTCTGACTAATGCACCGAACACTACGGGCAATTTAGCATGGCCAATTCACCCTGACCAATTCTCAGCCCATGGGCCAATGGGCTGAGAAGTGGCAGATGGAGTTTAATGTAGATAAATGTGAGGTGCTGCATTTTGGGAAAGCAAATCTTAGCAGGACTTATACATTTAATGGTAAGGTCCTGGGGAGTGTTGCTGAACAAAGAGACCTCGGATGCAGGTTCATAGCTCCTTGAAAGTGGAGTCACAGTTAGATAAGATAGTGAAGAAGGTGTTTGGTATGCTTTCCTTTATTGGTCAGAGTATTGAGTATAGGAGTTGGGAGGTCATGTTGCAGCTGTACAGGACATTGGTTAGGCCACTGTTGGAATATTGAGTGCAAGTTGGGTATCCTTTCTATTGGAAGGATGTTGTGAAACTTGAAAGGGTTCAGAAATGATCTACAAGGATGTTGCCAGGGTTGGAGGATTTGAGCTATAGGGAGAGGTTGAATAGGCTGGGGCTGTTTTCCCCGGAGCGTCAGATCCTGAGGGGTGACCTTATAGAGGTTTATAAAATCATGAGGGACATGGATAGGGTAAATAGACAAGGTCTTTTCCCTGGGGTGGGGGAGTCCAGAACTAGCGGGCATAGGTTTAGGGTGAGAGGAGAAAGATATAAAAGAGACCTAAGGGGCAACTTTTTCACACAGAAGGTGGTACGTGTATGGAATGAGCTGCCAGAGGATGTGGTGGAGGCTGGTACAATTGCAACATTTAAAAGGCATTTGGATGGGTATATGAATAGGAAGGGTTTGGAGAGATATGGGCTGGGTGTTGGCAGGTGAGACTAGATTGGGTTGGGATATCTGGTCAGCATGGACGGGTTGGACCCAAGGGCTTGTTTCCATGCTGTACATCTCTATGACTCTATGATGCTGAACTTATACAAGACACTTGGTGGGCCTCAGCTGGACTATCGTGTTCAATTGTGAGCGCCACATTATAGGAATTATGTGGATGTATTGGAGAGACAGAGAGAGAGAGAGAGAGAGAGAGAGAGAGCAGACCCGATTTACAGGCATGGTTTGAGGAATGAGAAAGTTCAGTGATGAGGGTAGATTGAGGAAGTTATGACTGTTCTCCCTGGAGAGAGGAAGGCTGAGAGGAGAGTTGATAGAAGTTTTCCAAATCATGAGTAGGCCGGACAGAGTAGATCGGGAGAAGCTGTGCCCACTTGTAAAAGGATCAAGAACGAGAGGGGCATAGGTTTAAAGTGATGTGTGAGCGAAGCAAGGGGAATGTGAGAAAAGAACTTTCTCACCCAGTGAGTCTGGAATGCATTGCCTGGAAATGTGGTGGACACAGGTTCAATTGAGGCATTCAAGAGAGACATTGGATGGGGAAGGACCTGCACAAGATGCCCATACAAGAAAAATGACAATCTCTAGAACAGTAATTGCTCTTGGTATACTGCAAGATGAAGTGAACTCTAAGATGCCCCATGACCCCGATTCATTGAAGAGTATGAATAAATCTCGCTGCAATGATTGCTGTCGTATCTTCTTTCTCATTAAGATCAGAGTGCTGCAAATATGAGGAGGAGGAAGGGGAAGGTAGAAGAAATGGCAGGGTCACCCCTTGACAGATTGCAGTGTAACATAGTCACGGTCACAGAATCACGTGTTAGATTCTAAGCCAAATACTCTTCATTCATCCAGCCATACAAACATACAAACAAGAGCAGACACTCGGCCCTTCAAGCCTGCACTCCCATTCAAAAGAGTGTGGCTGATCTGATTTTAACCTAACCCAGACATTCCTGCATACCGCCGGATAATCTTTCATCCCCTTGGTCATCAAGAACTAATGGCCAATAAGAACTGGAGTTTGACTTGCACGCACAGTTTCTACCTCAAGGACAGAGACACCATCCCCTGAGTCTCAAGACCTACATCAGATGGGATAACAGCCAGTGACAAGTAAGTTCTATTTCAGCAGGAAAGGAGTAAAGTTTTTCAAAAATGACAAATGCTTAAAATGGATAAGGCAGGGTGAGCAAGTCTGGGAGAATACCATGAAAAGACAATGGAGAGGGAGTAAGTGATTAAATAACAGAAGATGTCCACTTCAGAAAATCAACAAAAGAAGCAAATTGGGAGTTGGAGGAGGCCTGACCAGTTCAAGCTTTCAACAGAGAATCAAACCCTTATCTAAACAGCTCGTGGATGAAGGATGGAGAGAATTTCTTTTCAAGCAACGAGTTGTTACGATGTGAACTTCTGGTAGAAGCAGAGTCGATGGCAAATTGAAAATAAATTGGATTAAAAAATATTAAAAGGGGCAGCACGGTGGCTCAGTGGTCAGCACTGTTGCCTCACAGCGCCAGCGACCCGGGTTCGATTCCAATCTCGGGTGTCTGTGTGGAGTTTGTACGTTCTCTCTGTGTCTGAGTGGGTTTTCTCCAGTTTTCTCCCACAGTCTAAAGATGTGTAGGCTAGGTGGCTTGGCCATGTTAAACTGCTCATAGTATTGAGGGATGTGCAGGTTAAGGTGGATTGGCTGTGCTAAATTGTCCCATACTGTTCAGGGATGTGCAGGCTAGGTAGGTTAGCCATGGGGGATGTGGGGTTACCGGGATAGGGTAGAGGGGTGGATCTACGTGGGATGCTCTTCGGAGGGCCAGTGTGAACACGATGGGCCGAATGGCCTACTTCCACCCTGTAGGGATTCTATGAATATAAAACTGTAGGGCTATGGAGAAAGCGAGGAGGATTATGAGATGTATTTGGATCTTTGTTTTCAAGATATAACACTGACACTGGGTTCTTTCTCAGCTGCACAAATTTTAGTTTCATTCCAGCTAAGATTTTATTTTGTCTTTTATAACGTGAGCATGACTCTGAATGTGCGTGTGTGTATGCATGATAAATAGAATTGAGAGACTGAATTGATCTTTAAACCTACCATGGAGTATTGTGTCCAGTTCTCGTCTCCATGATATAGAAAAAATATTGTTAAGCTGGAGAGGGTTCAGAAGAGATTTATGAGGATGTTGCCGGAAATGGAGAGTGTGAGTTAGGAGAGGTTGGATAGGCTGGGATTTTCTTCATTGGAGCATAGGAGGCTGAGGGGTGACCTTATCGAGGTTTATAAAATCATGAGGGGTTTAGATAAGGTAAATGGCAGGTGCCTTTTCCCTAGGTTTAAAAAAGACAGTGAGTTTTCTGTGTGTGGAATGAACTTCCTGAGGAAGTGGTGGATGTGGGTACAAATGTAATGTTTAAAAGACATTTGGATAAGTACATGAATAGGAAAGGTTTGGAGTGTATGAGCCAGGAGCAGGCAGGTGGGACGGGTTTAGTTTGGGATTATGGTCGGCATGGATTGGTTGGACCGAAGGGTCTGTTTCCATGCTGTATGAATCTCTGACTCGATGACTGGCTCTATGACATATCCACATTGGAACCACTCTGAATTAGAGTCATAGAGTCATAGAGATGTACAGCATGGCAACAGACCCTTCAGTCCATCCCGTCCATGCCGACCAGATATCCCAACCCAATCTAGTCCCAACAGCCATTACCCGGGCCATATCCCTCCAAACCCTTCCTATTCATATACCCATCCAAATGCCTCTTAAATGTTGTAATTGTACCAGCCTCCACCACTTCCTCTGGCAGCTCATTCCATACACGTACCACCCTCTGTGTGAAAAGGTTGCCCCTTAGGTCTCTCTTATATCTTTCCCCTCTCACCCTAAACCTATGCCCTCTAGTTCTGAACTCCCTGACCCCAGGGAAAAGACTTTGTCTACTTATCTGATTCATGCCCCTTATAATTTTGTAAACCTCTATAAGGTCACCCCTCAGGTTCGGACGCTCCAGGGAAAATAGTCCCAGTTTGTTCAGCCTCTCCCTGTAGCTCAAATCCTCCAACCCCGGCAACATCCTTGTAAATCCTTTCTGAACCTTTCAAGTTTCACAACATCTTTCTGATAGGAAGGAGACCAGAATTGCACACAATATTCCAACAGTGGCCTAACCAATGTCCTGTACAGCCGCAACATGACTTCCCAACTCCTGTACTCAATGCTCTGACCAATAAAGGAAAGCATACAAAATGCCTTCTTCACTATCC
>NC_057752.1:14623068-14629367 GCF_004010195.1 Chiloscyllium plagiosum
TTCAAAAAACTCAATCAAGTTTGTGAGACATGATTTCCCACGCACAAAGCCATGTTGACTATCCCAAATTGGTCCTTGCCTTTCTAAATACATGTACATCCTGTCCCTCAGGATTCCCTCCAACAACTTGCCCACCACCGAGGTCAGGCTCATTGGTCTATAGTTCCCTGGCTTGTCCTTACCGCCCTTCTTAAACAGTGGCACCAAGTTCGCCAACCTCCAATCTTCCGGCATCTCACCTGTGACTATCGATGATACAAATATCTCAGCAAGAGGCCCAACAATCACTTCTCTAGCTTCCCACAGAGTTCTAGGATACACCTGATCAGGTCCTGGGAACTTATTCACCTGTATGCGTTTCAAGGCATCCAGCACGTCCTCCTCTGTAATATAGACATTTTGCAAGGTGTCACCATCTATTTCCCTACAGTCTATATCTTCCATATCCTTTTCTACACTAAATACTGATGCAAAATATTTAGTATCTCCCCCATTTTCTGCAGCTCCACACAAAGGCCGCCTTGCTGATCTGTGAGGGGCACAACAATACTCCCAGTTTTTTAGATCTAGTTGATACGTTTCTTAACTCTATCTGTTTCCATTCATTCCCCTCACATCCTTCCCAAAGAAAGACTTTTGGCTTTTCCAAGGAATTCACTGCCAATTTTAAATTGTGCTACGACCTCCACAGTTTCACCCCAAAAAATCTTTTCTCTTCCTTTCCATTTTATTTGATGTGGAGGAGCCGTGTTGGATTGGGGTGGACAAAGTTCAAAATCAAGCAACACCAGGTTATGGTCCAACAGGTTTATTTGGAAGCACTAGCTTTCGGAGCGCTGCTCCTTCATCAGCTGGAATCACCTGATGAAGGAGCAGCACTCTGAAAGCTCGTGCTCCTAAATAAACCTGTTTGACTATAACCTCGTATCCATTTTATTTGTCATTCATGAGCTGGCCCTTGGTGACATGATTGAAATGTTGAAAATTCACAAGTGGCTCTGACTCCTCGTGTATTACTCAAGTCGGTACAGCTGCAACACTCTGAGATTGCTGAACCCTCCAATTCGGAGCTTTGAGAGCAAAGATTCAAATTGTCATGCAATCCTCCTTCATGTCTTCGAGTATAGAAGTCTTAAGCTCTGGAGCTCCCCACAAAAATAACTCTACGCATCTCTACTTTAAACATGTAAACGATCATCTCACCAAATAGGTCACCGCGATGTTGAATGCCATAGAAAGAGGCCATTCAGAACATCAAGTCTGCACTGACCCTCCGAAGAGCATCTCACCCAGACCCACCTTCCTATCCAATCCCTGTCACACTGCAATCCCCATGGCTAATGCACGAAGCTTGCACATCCTTGGACACTATGGAGCAATTTACCACAGCCAATCCACCTTAACCTTTGGAATGTGGGAGAAAACCCATGCGGACATAGAGAGAATGTGCAAACTCCACACAGTCGCTGAGGCTGGAACTGAACCTGGGTCCCTGGGGCTGTGAGGCAACAGTGCTAACCATGAGCCACCCTATATGTCATGTTATATTTTTGGATGCTTGAGGCAAAAATACATGATTCAGGAGTGGAGTTGGGTCCTGAGGAGCCTTCATCCTGTTATACCTTTCCATAAGACAGTGACTCATTTTACTGTGGCCTCAACTCACTTTCCTGTCTTTATTCCAACTTCCATGAGTCCCTTGTCAACAAAGTCCACCACAATGACCCAGCATCCAAACTAGCAAAAAGGTCACCTCTCCTTCGGCTAAACTCCAATGAGTATGGACCCAACCTGTGTAACCTTCACTCACAAGATAACGCAGTCACCCCAGGAATCAGTTGAATGAGACTTTGTTGGACCACTAACAACTTAATGTTTTCATTTCTGAAGCAAAGGTGATTAAAGCTGTACACAATGCTCCACTTATGTTTTGACAAAAGAACTGTGCTGCTATACAAACATTTCTCTGTTTTTATACTTGATTCCCCTTCAGATAAATGGCATTATTCAACTTGCCTTTCAAATTACATCCTGTACCTGCATGTTCACCTTTTGTGAATCATTTACCAAGACATCTGTAAATCAGAATTCTCCATTCTCTCCAGTCAAATAATATTCTGCTTTTTAATACATCCTTCTAAAGTGCACAAATTCATATAAGTCCCCATAAATCCATATTGTCCCACATTATGCTCCATGCAATGATTTCTTACCCACTCACTTAACCTATAGAAGCCTTTGTAGAATTTTCATGTCCGATAGCTAACTTACATGCCTACCACTCTCTTACATCAGCAAATTTAACTACCATACATTCAGACCCGACATCCAAGTCATTGGTGTAGATATTAAATATTTGAGGCCACAACTCTGATCTCTGATTCAGTGTAACAGCTTACCAATTTGAAAATGGCTAACAAATCCTCTATCCTTTTTGGAAGGCTTATTGCTGTAAACGTGATATTAAATAAAGAAGCTGTTGTCAAGTTTGCATTCATAGTTGCAGAATCACAGAATCCCCACAGTGTGGAAGCAGGCTATTCAGCCCATCGAATATACAGTGACCCACCTCACGTCTGTAACTTCACATTTCCTAACTAATCCAACAAACCTACACATCCCTGGACACAATGAGCAAGTTAGCATGGCCCAACCATCTAACCTGCATATCTTTGAACCACAGGAGGACACCCACACAGACACAGGGACAATGTGGAAACTCCACACGGACAGTCATTCAAGACTGGAATCGAACCTGGCACTGCGAGGCAGCAGAGCTAACTACTGAGGCACTGTGCCGCCCCAAATTGCAGTCGCTCTATTGTTTGGTTAAACCACATGGAGGTTCAATTTGCCAAAGTGGAAGGTTTCATAATTTTACCACATTATACTTCATCTCTTCACTCACTTAACTCATTTATGCTCTTGTGACTTGCTTTCTGACAAGCCTTAGGATCATCAGAAAATTTAGCTGAAATGCATTTGGATCTTTTGTCGAAGTCACAAACATAGATTGCAAATTGTTGATGCCTCAATGCTGATTGCTGCAACACATCACTAATTACAGCTTCCATCCTGAAAATGTCCCATTTATCCTGACGCTCAGCTTCCAGTTCGTTAGGTAGTTCTTAATCTATGCTAACATTTCAAGCCAATTCCCTAACCTCCTTTCTTGTACAGCAACGTATCATATCAAACCTAATAACTTGCCTTTAGAATTCCAAATACACTGCATCTACTTGGTCCCCTTTTTAACCTGCCTGTTTGATCATCAAAGATATCTACTCGATTTCTCTATTCACAAAGAAACGTTCAGTCGGGCATTATTATTATTTTCAAATGTGCCACGACTGCCCCAGAGATTGGATTGCTTTTCTCAGCGGAAGGCATTAGCATCGCGAGTCTATGGTTTCGTACATTTATTTTTCCCTACTTTCCTGAGCGTAGATGATATATCTGCAGTTTCCAATCCATTGGAACCTTTCCAGAATCTGGGGAATTTTAAAACGTTACACACGCTCACATCCACCATTTCTGCTGCCATGTTTTTTCGAAAGTTAGTCCACAGACCACCAGATCTGCAAAGTAGTCAGTCTTAAGCTTCCTGATTATTCTCATTCCTAGATTTCTTTTCAAACCAAATGTAATTGTGACATATTATGATCACTCTTGTCTAGATGACCCTTTAATATGTGGTCTTTAATCAAGCTTTCCAAATTCCAGGTTTGTTCAAAATACCATGGTTGCTAAGAAATTGTCCCAAATACATGCTATGACCTCATCTTTGATGCTACTCTTACCAATGTGATTTGTCCAATTGACATGAAGATTTAAATCATCCGTGATTATAGAGTCATCGAGATGTACAGCACGGAAACAGACCCCTCGGTCCAACCCGTCCATGCCGACCAGATATCCCAACCCAACCTAGTCCCACCTGCCAGCACCTTGCCCATATCCCTCCTAACGCTACCTATTCCTATACCCATACAAATGCCTTTTAAATGTTGTAATTGTACCAGCCTCCACCACTTCCTCTGGCAGCTCATTCCATACACGTACCACCCTCTGTGTGAAAAAGTTGCCCCTTAGGTCTCTCTTATATCTTTCCCCTCTCACCCTGAATCTATGCCCTCTAGTTCTGGACTCCCCCACCCCAGGGAAAAGACTTTGTCTATTTACCCTATCCATGCCCCTCATAATTTTGTAAACTTCTAAGGTCACCCGTCAGCCTCCAACGCTCCAGGGAAAACAGCCTCAGCCTGTTCAGCCTCTCCCTATAGCTCAAATCCTCCAACCCTAGCAACACCCTTGTAAATCTTTTCTGAACCCTTTCAAGTTTTGCAACATCTTTCCAATTGGAAGGAGACCAGACTTGCACACAATATTCCAAAAGTGGCCTAACTAATGTCCTGCACAGCCGCAACATGACCTCCCAACTTCTGGACTCAATGCTCTGACCGATAAAGGAAAGCATACCAAACGCCGCCTTCACTATCCTATCTACCTGTGACTCCACTTTCAAGGAACTATGAACCTGCACTCCAAGGTCTCTTTGTTCAGCAACTCTCCCCAGGACCTTACCATTAAGTGTATAAGTCCTGCTAAGATTTGCTTTCCCAGAATGCAGCACCTCACATTTATCTGAATTAAATTCCATTTGCCACTTCTCAGCCCATTGGCCCATCTGGTCCAGATCCTGTTGTAATTTGAGGTAACCTTCTTCACTGTCCATTACACCTCCAATTGTGGTGTCATCTGAAAACTTACTAACTGTACTTCTTATGCTCGTATCCAAATCATTTTTGTAAATGACAAAAAGTAGAGGACCCAGCACCGATTCATGTGGCACTCCACTGGTCACAGGCCTCCAGTCTGAAAAACAACCCTCCACCACCACCCTATCTTCTACCTTTGAGCCAGTTCTGTATCCAAATGGCGAGTTCTCCCTGTACTCCATGAGATCTAACCTTGCTAACCAGTCTCCCATGGGGAACCCTGTCAAACACCTTACTGAAGTCCATATAGATCACATCTACCACTCTGCCCTCATCAATCCTCTTTGTTACTTCTTCAAAAAACTCAATCAAGTTTGTGAGACATGATTTCCCACGCACAAAGCCATGTTGACTATCTAAGCATGCTTATTTTCTATTCATCCATGAGATGTGGGGGTCACTGGCTGGGCTAACATTTATTACCCCATCCCTAGTTGCCCCCTTGAGAAGGTGGGAGTGAGCTGCCTTCTTGAACCGCTACAGTCCGTGTGCTGTGGGTTGACCAACAATGCCCTGAGGAAGGGAATTCCAGGGTTTTGACCCAGCGAACTATTCCCAAGTCAGGATGGTGAGGGGCTTGGAGGGGAACTTGCAGGGGGTGGTGTTCCAATGTATCTGCTGCCCTTGTCCTTCTAGATGGAAGTGGTCGTGGGTTTGGAAGGTGCTGTCTGAGGATCTTTGGTGAATTTCTGCAGTGCATCTTGAAGATGGTACACACTGCTCTACTGACCGTTGGTGACTGAGGGAATGGATGTTTGTGGATGTGGGGCCAATTAAGCGGCTGCTTTGTCCTGGATGGTGTCGAGCTTCTTGAGTGTTGTTGGAGCTGCCCCCATCCAGGGGCAAGTGGGGAGTATTCCATCACCCTCCTGACTTGTGCCTTGTAGATGGTGGGACAGGCTTTGCGGAGTCAGGAGGTGAGTTACCCGTTGCAGGATTCCTAGCCTCTGACCTGTTCTTGGAGCCACAGTGTTTATATGATGAGTCCAGTTCAGTTGCTGATCAATGGTTACCCCCAGGATGTTGATAGTGGGGGATTCAGTGTCAGTAACACCATTGAACATCAAGGGTGATTGTTAGATTGTCTTTTATTGGTGATGGTCTTAGCCTGGCATTTGTGTGGCATGAATGTTACTTGTCAATTGTTGGCCCAAGCCTGGATATTGTCCAGATCTTGTTGCATTTGAACATGGACTGCTTCAGTGTCTGAGGAGTTGCAAATGGTGCTGAACATTGTGCATCCATCGGGGTTGTGCTTGGATATTCCAGGAATCATCCAAGATGGAGGAATCCACGTTAGTTAGCAGAACGAGTGTCGGTGTGAACCAACAAGGGATTTTCTTTCTATCATTGGTCTTTGTGCCATGAGATAACATTGGATTTGGAATGAAAGTTGGAGATTCGCAGGTCACAACTGTCTCAATCGCAGACTACTGTGCTGCCACCTCTGGCGATCCTGGTGTGTGTGTGTGTGTGTGTGTGTGTGTGTGTGTGTGTGTGTGTGTGTGTGTGTGTGTGTGT
>NC_057752.1:14629637-14632466 GCF_004010195.1 Chiloscyllium plagiosum
GAGTGCGTGTGTGAGTGTGTGAGAGTGTGTGTATGTGTGTGTGTGTCTTCTGCTCAATAAAACTGTGAAATGTTTAATAATTCAAACTAACATCACTTGGATAGTCAAGAATTGCAAGTTTGATATTTTCCTCACGGAAAGTTGGTAATCTGCCAGCTCATATTCAGGGACAGTTCATTCTTTAGACCATGCTAAAAGGTGCCTCACTGTCTAGAACTTGGTGACTGCTCGGTTTCGCCTGAGCAGTCAGTGTTCACCGAACCAATAATGGCTTTAAATCAGAAATATTTAACATTGTGAGATATGGAGAAGGAAGGTAAAAGGGAGATAGCGCAAAAGAACTGAAAGAGGGAAGCAGGGATACAGCGGGAAAGAGCAAGGTGAAATAAATTTAAATGCAGGCATGAAAGGGTTGGGAGAAAGGGAGAGAGAGAGAGAGAGAGAGAGATGGGGAGGAAGGAAAAGATGAAAGGAACAATTTGCCTTTCCAGAATGTTTCTTCAGAATGTCAGGATATCCCAAAGAACTTCACAGTCAGTGAAGTACTGCTGATGCTTTAGGTTTCATTAATTTAACAGCCCACCACCAATCACCCAAATAATCAACAAAACAAACACTGAATAAGCACTCCACACCAGGGGCAATGCAACAATACCAAAAGTGAAGGAAGAGACAAAAAAACTGCAGATGCTGGAATCCAAAGTAGGCAGGCAGGAGTCTGGGAGGACACAGCAGGCCAGGCAACGTCAGAAGGTGGAAACGTCAATGTTTCAGATATAACCCTTATACCAGAAACATTGACTTCTCCACCTCCTGATGTTGCCTGGCTTGCTGTGTCCTCCCAGCCTCCTGCTTGTCTACTTTACCCACAAAAGCATAGAGTCATAGAAATATACAGCACAGAAATAGACCATTCGGTCCAACTCATCCATGCCGACCAGATATCCAAAACTAATCAAGTCCCATTTTCCAGCACTTGGCCCATATCCCTCGAAACCCTTCCTAATCATATCCCCATCCAGATGCCTTTTAAATGCTGTAATTGTACCAGCCTCCACCACTTCCTCTGGCAGCTCATTCCATACACGTACCACCCTCTGCGTGAAAGGTTGCCCCTTTGGTCACTTTTAAATCTTTCCCCTCTCACCCTAAACCTATGGCTTCTAGTTCTGGATTCCAACACCCCAGGGAAAAGACCTTGTCTATTTACCCTACCCAAGTTCTTCGTGATTTTATAAACCTCTATAAGGTCACTCCTCAAACTCCAACACTCCAGGGAAAACAGCCCCAGCCTATTCAGCCTCTCTCTGTATATCAAATCCTCAAACATCCTTGTAAATCTTTTCTGAACCTTTCATGTTTCACAACATCTTTCCAACAGGAGGGAGACCAGAATTAGATCACAGAGTCATAGAGATGTACAGCATGGAAACAGACCCAACTCGCCCATGCTGACCAGATATCCTAACCTAATCTAGTCCCATTTGCCAGCATTTGACCCATATCCCTCTAAACCCTTCCTATTCATATACCCATCCAGATGCCTTTTAAATGTTGTCATTGTACCAGCCTCCACCACTTCCTCTGGCAGCTCGTTCCATACACGCACCACTCCCTGTGCGAAAAAAGTTGCTCCATATATCCCTTTTATATCTTTCTCTTCTCACCCTAAACCTGTGCCCTCTAGTTCTGGATTCCCCCTCTTTACTCGATCCATGCCCCTCATGATTTTATAAACCTCTATAAGGTCACCCCTCAGCCTCAGACATTCCAAGGAAAACAGCCCCAGCCTATTCAGCCTCTCCTTGTAGCTCAAATTCTCCAACTCTGGCAACATCCTTGTAAATCTTTTCTGAACCCTTTCAAGTTTCACAACATCTTTCCGATCGGAGGGAGACCAGATTTGCACGCAATATTCCAAAAGTGGCCTAATCAACGTCCTGTACATCCACAATATGACCTCCCAACTCCTGTACTCAATGCTCTGACCAATAAAGGAAAGCATACCTATCCTATCTACCTGCGACTCCACTTTCAAGGAGCTATGAACCTGCACTCCAAGGTCTCTTTGTTCAGCAACACTCCCTAGGATCTTATCATTAAGTGTATAAGTCCTGCTAAGATTTGCTTTCCAAAAATGCAGCACCTCACATTTATCTGAATTAACCTCCATCTGCCACTTCTCAGCCCATTGGCCCATCTTGTCCAGATCCTGTTGTAATCTGAGGTAACCGTCTTCGCTGTTCACTACACCTGCAATTTTGGTGTCATCTGCAAACTTACTAACTATACCTCCTATGTTCACATCCAAATCAGTTACATAAATGACAAAACGTAGTGGACCAGCACCGATCCTTGTGACACTCCACTGGTCACAGGCCTCCAGTCTGAAAAACAACCCTCCACCACCACCCTCTGTCTTCTACCTTTGAGCCAGTTCTGTATCCAAATGGCTAACTCTCCCTGTATTCCATGAGATCTAACCTTGCTAACCAGTCTCCCAAGGGGAACCTTGTTGAACACCTTACTGAACTCCATATAGATCACGTCCACTGTTCTGCCCTCATCAATCCTCTTTGTTACTTCTTCAAAAAACTCAATCAAGTTTGTGAGACATGATTTCCCACGACAAAGCCATGTTGACTATCCCGAATCAGTCCTTGCCTTTCTAAATACATGTACATCCTGTCCCTCAGGATTCCCTCCAACAACTTGCCGACCACCGAGGTCAGGCTCACTGGTCTATAGTTCCCTGGCTTGTCCTTACCGCCCTTCTTAAACAGTGGCACCACATTCGCCAACCTCGAGTGTTCCAGCACCTCACCTGTG
>NC_057752.1:14632966-14652666 GCF_004010195.1 Chiloscyllium plagiosum
AGCCCAATCATCTTCTTCTGCTTCATCAATCACCTTCCCTCCATGATAAGGTCAAAAGTGGGGATTTTCGCTGATGATTGTACAATGTTCAGCATCATTCATATCTGCTCAGATACTGAAGCAGTCCGTGTTCAACTGCAACAAGATCTGGACAATGTCCAGGCTTAGGCTGACAAGTGGCAAGTAACATTTGTGCCATGCAAATGCCAGGCTATGACCATCACCAACAAGAGACAATCTAACTCCTGACCATTGACATTCAATAGTGTTTCCAAACTCAATACCCACTATCTACAGCTTTGGGTTTACTATTGATGAGAAACTCAACTGGCCTCACCACGTAAATACAGTAGCGACATGAGCAGGTTGGAAGCTGGTTATACTCATCACCAGACATCCCAAAACCTGTCCACCATCTCCAAGGCACAAATCAGGACTATGACGGAATACGTCCCCACTCACTTGGATGGGTACAGTCCTAACAACACTCAAGAAGCTTAACACCATCCAGGACAACACAACCCGCTTGATCAGCGCTTCATCCACACGCATCCACCCCCTCCACCACCAACACTGAGTAGCTACTATCTACAAAATGCACTGCAGAAATTCCTCAGACAACACCTTCCAAATCCACGAACACTCCCATCCCGAAGGACAAGGACATGGGAACACCACCACCTTCAAGTTCCCATCCAAGTCACTCACCACACTGACTTGGAAATATATTGCCCTTCCTCCACTGTCGCTGTGTCAAGATCCTGGAATTCCCTCCCTCAGGGCATTGTGCGTTATCACACAACACACGGACTACAGCAGTTCATGAAGGCAGCTCACCCTCACCTTCTCAAGGAGCAAGTAGGGATGGCACAATAATACTGTGGCCAGCCAGCGACAGCCACATTCCTCAACATGAATTTTTAAAAACATTCCTTCACGCCGAGGATCACTCCATCGATCGTTCAGCTTCCTGATCGCTCTCTCGATCATCCATCCAGAGAATCATTCCCTCAATCATCCATGCAGAGGATCACTCTCTCGATCATCCATGCAGAGGATCACTCCCTCAGTGCTTCACTGGAATTGAACAATGAGACTCAATGGACAATATCAAATCCAACTAAAAAAGTGACAGAGACAGGGATAGAGAAAGGGTCAGATAGAGGGAGAGAGTGACAGAGGCGGAGAGAGAAGTGTGAGTCAGGTAGAGACAAGAGTCCAATTTGTGACACTCACAGATTGCTGATTCTATGAAACTGCCGGACTCCCTCCTTGTTCATTCTCTGATATTTCAGTTCTGTTACATCACTGACACTCTAAATAAAACACAGCTGTCCGCCAGCAAGTGTGATCCGACAGTGTGGCAATAATTCAGCAAAGGTCTTCCTGAAATCTAATGCTGTCTCAGCGCTGACCCTCCGACATTGTGGCACTTGCTCAGCATTGACCATCTGACAGTGCGGCACTCCCTCAGAATTTACCCTCTGACAATGCAGCATTCCCACAGTCCTGACCCTCCGACAGTGCAGCAGTCCATCAGCACTGACCTTCCGACAGTGCAGCACTCTCTCAGCATTGACCCTCCAACAGTGCGGCACTCCCTCAGTTCTGACCCTCCGACAGTGTGGCACTCCCTCAGTACTGACCCTCCGACAGTGCAGCACTCCCTCAGTACTGACCCTCTGACAGTCAGCGCTCCCTCACCACTGACCGTCTGACAGTGCTGCAGTCTCTCAGTACTGACCCTCGGATGGTGAGGTACTGCCTCAGCACTGACCCACTGACGGTGCGGCACTCCCTCAGTACTGACCCTCTGACAATGCTGCACTCCCTCAGTATTGAATGCACTGACAATGCTGCAGGCTGATTATGCAGAACAGCAGTGGGGTAGGTCCCAGTGTTTGTGGACTCTCTGACACACCAATGTTCTCTCTGTGCTCTGAGACTTTAGCTCTCGTGCAATGCTGCATCTTTACACAGATAGATATATGGAGATAGATTTCAGAAGCCCACGTGAAGGAGGATCAACGTGTCCTTGTACATTCATCATGACCGAATGCAAGTCACTTTCAATCGTTAGTGGAATGTAGGCATTGATTGCAGGAAATTTGATTTTCAAATCATCGTCCAGCCAACTGCACTGAGCCCAGCTGGAGTCTTGTGCACTGTGTTCATTGGTGAAGAAGGATATGCTTATCATTGGGAGTTTTTCATAGATTATCTGCAAGATGTATTTCTCTGATGTACAAATTTAGATCCTGCATAACAGGTTGTATCTCTTGGACAATGAGTCATTAGTGATGTGAGAATCGACAAGTGGTTTTGATGGAAACGTTGATCTGACTGGATGATAAATGCATTTAGCTTAAAGGACATCTACCTGGGTCACTGATCAGCATTCCTGTGTACATTGTATAGAACATAAGAACTAGGAGAATGAGTAGGCCATTCAGCCTCTCAAATCTGCCCACCATTTGATACTATCCTCATCTTGGTATGAACCCCCGCTCTCTATAGCCATTCAATCCATTACTCATTAAAATCTGTCTGTCTCTAGCTTAAACTTACTCAATGTCCCAGCGTCCACCACACTCTGGGGTACTGAATTCCTTTGTCAGAGGTCATTTCTCTTCATCTCTGTGTTACATCTGCCGCCCTTAAGCTTGTCCTTAAGCTATGACCTCTTGTTTTAGATTGCCCAACAAGAAGAAACATCCTCTCCATGTCTACTTTGTCAATTCTCCTTACTATCATCTGTACTTCAGTTAGATCGCCTCTCATTCTTCTAAACTCCAGAGAGTATTGACCTAAACTGTTCAATCTCTCTTCAAAAGCCAGATGCCATATCTGTGGAATCAATCTGGTGAACCTCCTCTGAGCTGCCTCCAATGCAATTGCATCCCTCCTCAAGTAAGGAGAACAAAACTGTCCACAATACTCCAGGTACGGCCTTGCACTTTTGCAGCAACACTTGCCTCCTTTGATACACTATTCCTTGGCAATAAATGCCAAAATTCCAAGTTCCTTCTTTATTAGCTGTTGGTTTTGCAAACTACCTTTCTGTGGTTCATGCACAAGAACACCCAGATCCCTCCATCCTGAAGCATTCTGAAGTTTCTCTCTATTTTGATAATCACTTGTCATTCTAAATTTCATACCAAAATAGATTACCTTAACCACCTTAAACTTCGTCTGCTACAGTTTTGCCCATCACCTAACCTATCCACATCCATTTTTTAAATTTCTCATTTCTTCATTGCAACTTACTTTCCCACCTATTTTAATGTAACATGCAAACTTGGCTCTGGTACATTCTATCTCCAATTAAAGTCATTCATCACTGAATCCGGTAGCACCCCACTAAATACATTTTGTCAGCCAGAAAAAAAGACCCATTTACCCACAGTCTCTTCAATATTTCCCAACAATTGAATCTCTGACTCACGGGGATAATTTTGAACGATAGTATATCTGTACCCAGAATACAAGGGTTCTGCGTTCGTCGGTACAACTCTCATTGGACAGATGTAAACCCTCCCGAAATGATCCTTAGTTCTTTATCCATGTATCATTTCACTGAACTTCTTTTACTTTATAACCTTAGTGGCCTGTGTATCTGGATCCCCAGGACTGCAGTGACAATCCGAAAAGCATGAGGAAGCACTACACCGGGTCTGGAATCGCGCTATTCCAATTCAGTGGAACTAACCCACACTGGGATCGGGGTTCCCTTTCAACAATCGACGCAACTTTGTGTGTGTGTGTGTGTTTGTAAGTGTGAGAGCTTGTGCATGTGCATGTGTCTGAAAGTAAGTGTATGTGTGTTTGTAAGCGTGCGTGCTTATTGGTGTGTGTGTAAGAAAATCAGCAACCCCTGAATCGATCGCTGTTGGCAAACTTGGACCATATTCAACAACCTTCTAATATTATTAGAGGACCTACGGCCCCTTATAAAGCCTGTCTGGTCCTCTTTAATAATATGGGGCAACACCCTTTCCAATCTCAGCGCCAGGATCTTGGACAGAATCTTGAAATCTGAATTTAATAGAGAGATCGGCCTGTATGAGGCACAGTCCTAACGAACTTTCCCCTTCTTAAGAATTAAGGAAATATTAGCTTCTCTCAAAGATGGTGGTAGGCGTTCATGCATATAGGAGTGATTGTACATCTCCAACATCGGCCCTGACAGAATCCCTATAAACTCCTTATAAAACTCACCCGGAAGACCATCAGGGCCAGGCGCTTTCCCACTCTGAAGTTGTCTCGCTGCCTCCTGTATGTCCTGAACTGTCAAGGGGGCATTAAGGAGAGAGGAGAAAGTGAGTTCTGCAGACGCTGGAGATCAAAGCTGAAACTTTATTGCTGGAACAGCACAGCAGGTCAGGCAGCATCTAGGGAACAGAAGATTCGACGTTTCGGGCACATGCCCTTCTTCAGGAATGAGCAGAGAGTGTTCAGCAGGAGAAGATAAAAGGTAGGGAGGAGGGACTTGGAGGAGGGGCGTTGGAAATGTGATAGGTGGAAAGAGGTAAAGGTGAAGGTGATAGGTCGGAGTAGGGTGGAGGCGGAGAGGGCAAGAAGAAGACTGCAGGCCAGGAAGGCGGTGCCGGGCTGGAGGGATTCGGCTGAGACAAGGTGGGGGGAGGGGGGATGACACCTGCCTTTGGGACAGGACATATCCAGGGATGATGATGGTGCTGTCTGGATTATATCTGTAAGGTAAAATTCAGTGAATATGCCTATGTCAGGCTGTTGCTTGACTTGTCTGTAAAAGGGTCTGTATCTTCCGACTGGGATCCCTCCAACCGCAGGGGATGAACTTGGACTTCACCAGTTTCTTCATCCCCCCTCCCCCCACCTTGTCTCCGCCGGATCCCTCCAGCCCGGCACTGCCTTCCTGACCTGTAGTCTTCTTCTTGACCTCTCCGCCTCCACCCTACTCCGACCTATCACCCTCACCTTGACCTCTTTCCACCTATCACATTTCCAACGCCCCTCCTCCAAGTCCCTCCTCCCTACCTTTTATCTTCTCCTGCTGAACACTCTCTGCTCATTCCTGAAGAAGGGCATGTGCCCGAAACGTTGAATCTTCTGTTCCCTAGATGCTGCCTGACCTGCTGTGCTGTTCCAGCAATAAAGTTTCAGCATTAAGGAGAGAGGCCTGTTCCAAGGTTACACCTGGGAGGTCCAGGTTCTTAAAAAAAGGTCTCCATTTTAGCCCTCCTGTCCTCGCAACCTTCAGACTGATACAATTCAGCGTAAAAACTCCGAAAAGCCTCATTAATCTTTTTAGCATCGTATGTAAGGACCCCGGCGCTGTCTCTAATGTCAGTAATGGATTGGGGTGCACGCTTTTTCCCAGTCAGGTATGCTAAACACTTCCCTGGCCTATCTCCACATTCGGATAGCCTTTGTCTAGCAAAAGCAAGTTCTTTCTTTGCTTTTGTGTCAGCATTGAATTCAAGGCAGCCCAGAGGGCCGTGATCCACTGTAGCTCAGTCATCGAAGGCTGCGCAAAATGTGCTGCCTTGGCGGCTTTCAACCACATCTCAAGTAGATGCTGCTGTTCCTCCTTTTATCGTTTCCAGCTAGCTGAATAGGAAATAGCTAATCCCCTAGAAAAGGCCTTAGCATCGATGGACTAATAGCCGTGCCTGAGCTGATCGTCAAAATTTGGAATCCTCATGGAGAAAAGGGTCCAAACGCCAGTGCCGCAAACCTAGCCCCTCACTCTTGGCCTTAACCTCCAAATATACCTTTGCTTGATCAGAGATAGCTATATTCCCAATTTTACAACCCATAATCGAATCCAGAAGGGCCGAGGTAGCCAGAAAGAGGTTAATCCTTGTGTGACATTTATGTGGATTTGCAAAAAAGGTGAAGTCCCTGCTGGTAGGGTGAAGACATCTCCAAATATCCACCAGCCCCAACTCCTCGCATAAGTCAACCACCTGCCTGGCCTGCGAAAAAATATTTGTGGGCCCTCAAGGCAACCTGTCCACTCTCGGATCCAAAAGACAATTAACATCCCCCCCACCCCCTCCCTATAATAATGT
The DNA here is from genome assembly GCF_004010195.1 of Chiloscyllium plagiosum. Lineage (NCBI taxonomy): Eukaryota > Metazoa > Chordata > Chondrichthyes > Orectolobiformes > Hemiscylliidae > Chiloscyllium > Chiloscyllium plagiosum. The sequence goes on from NC_057752.1 coordinate 14,639,023, forward strand.
GCGGTGTTCCAAATGCAATTAACTTGGAGAAAGCACTAATCAAAAATTTGAGATGAAGAGCTGGAGGACAGTAGACATTTAAAATGCGATATTCCTCCCCATGTAACAGGGCTTTAACTATCATAAATCGTCCCTGCGCATCTTTCACCTGCTCGAATAATGTGAACGGAAGCATTTTCTGGATAAGTACCACCACTCTCCCCTACTTTTAGTAGTTAAGGCTGAAAAGAATACCCGGTCATACCCCCCTGTTGTAATTTCAGGTGTTCCCCATCATCAAGATGGGTCTCCTGCAACAAAGCGATATCTACCCTTTCCCTCCTAAGGCTGGAAATCCCTTTTTTTTCCTTTTAACAGGCGAATGGCTTCCCTTAATGTTCCAGGTGCACCATATAATAAGACACTTACCCATATCCCCTTTCAGAGACCCTTGAACCCCTTGGACGGAGAACCCTGCTTACAAAGCGCTGAGCATAAATAAATAAAGACACATAGAATCGAAAAACTATATATACAAAAACTGCTCTATCACAACTATAAACAACTATTACTGCCAAAAACCTACAAAGAAAACCAACTATAAAACTTTGAATGGAAGACTCTTCCCCCTGCCCATAGGGGGCACTCACTATACCCATCCCTTCCTTCACAGCTCCTTCAAACCCGGACTATGTCCCACTGTTAGGCCAGAAAAAAAAACAAGGAGATGATTCTTAAAACACCATAAAAAAGACAAAGTCAGGATGAGCACTCCACCCATCCCTGGCTTCATGTCACTCCTACTTGTGACTAAAAGAGAAACAGAACAAACAAAAAAGGGGAAAGACAACAAAGAACTTTCACAAAATTTCCCATCAGAAAATCCAGTTATTAAAAAAAAGGAACAACTTATTCCAATATCTTTTCCCCCCTTTCCAAAAAGGAAATTATGAGGGAAAAGAAAGGAATTTTAAAAAAGGAAGGGAAAACATGGGGAAAGATAGAAAAGAGAACAAACATTAATCGTATTCTTCAGGCCAATCCATCCATTTAAAAGTGTCCACAAAGTTTTTAGCTTTATCCGCTGAGTCAATTGTATAAACTGAGTCCTCGTGGCTGAAACGAAGTAATGTGGGGTATCTCGTGGAGGTTCCTTAGCCTCTTTTTAACTTCATCAAAGGACTTCCTCTTTTGAATTGGAGCTGCAGAGAAATTCTGGAAAGACATGATTTTTTACCTATTGTACAGCAGTGCCTGCTGATCGTTTCCCAGGGATCTGGAAGCTTCTATGACTTTTCGCTTGTCCTAATATGAGTGGAAGTGCACTAGGACCGAGCGGGGGCGCTGCACTGGGCCTGACCTGTGCACTGTAACCCGATAAGCCCTTTCAATTTTCGAGGTCGTCGATACGATTTTGCAAAGCCCGCAACTCTCGCTCCAGCATCTGGATCCGACTGGAGGAGGACTCTATCTCAGCTTCCGAGGCCTGAGATCGACCCTTCACCTCCTCCAGCCACTCCCCAATGCCCTAGATCTCCGGCTCATGCTTCTGCAGCATGGATGCGATAGGTTGGACCTGGGCACGAATCTCCCCACGGATCTCTTCAATCGCAACCCCAAATTTCAAGGTAAGTCTCTCCATCGCCGCAGCCAATTCCTGTGCATCTGTCAGGTCCCTGGGGGGTTCAGGAGAGGCTGCTGCTGCTGCAGTCTCTGGTGGGATAAGTGCTGCAGGGGAATGTCCTCCCTGCTGCTGTTTGCTTGCATCTTTTCCGTTTGGCATCCTTCCCATTCCCAAATATTAACAAATATGTCTTCTGTAAGGTTTTAAACTAATAATTCCACCACATAAGTTGGCCAGGGATGGTAAAAAAAACACCAGTATGCCTTGGCTGTTAGGCAGTTCGACAGAATCGCCGCCATCTTGCCGAGTCAAAAGGGTCATCTTATTGAACCCATTTGGAGTGACGCTATCGAACTGTGGTTTGCAGGGTTATGTGCACCTCCACCAATAAAACCAATGTGTGTTTTTGTTTGTGAACTTGTGTGTGCATCTGTGTGCAGCTTTTTAAAAATCAGAATGTTACCAGTCGATCCATACATTGTCATCTCATACCTGTTAACTTGTGATTAGCATTTACTTACCTGCAATAAGTATTAATTCTTGTCAAGTCCAGGGAAAGTGTCAGAGTTCAGGGATTGCTTTCTGCGAACTTGATATCAGCCGAAAGGTGGTTTGTGGATTTGCGTACTTTGATTAAAGGATTAATATTTGTGATCATTCCCCAGCCCACCCTCAGTGTAATGGGGTATATGGCTCAGCGCACTTTCCAAAGTGAGGTCTTACAATGTGAATCAATGAAAATCCATCATGTGGGGAAATAGATCACCCATGCTGTTTCCCATCTTCTCCTTCAGGGATTGCTTTCACTCATTTACTCGCCCATTTACTGCCAGGGTATTGTAACTCAAGGTCAGGGATAAATGTGGCTTTTATGGAATTGGGATAAGACCACTCACCTCTTGGCTGCTTCTCTCCATTTATTTATTTTTTTAAAGAATCGAGCAATTGGTGCAACCAAAGTGTCCTTGACCTGCTGTCTAAACTTGGATAGTGTTGCCAAATACGTAAAGGCACTTGTGCAAGAACGAACATTCCTCAGAATAAGTGCAATGTCTCGACATATTTTGATAGCTTCAGTTAGATAATCTCTCCTCACACGATAACGTACGACATTTATAATGTAGCCCATCCATAGAAGTACAAAACTGCCGGAAATAGTGAAGAGTAAAGTAATTGACGTTCTTCTATTCTCTATCTCAAGGTCACTGTGGTTCTCTCCTTTATTCTGACCCCTCAGTCCCTTGCGGACTCGACTAACGAATAAAATGTGCTTGACTGTCAGAGTGTTGAGTAGCAGAATTAATACAAATGGGAGCAAAGGGGTTATAAGCTTGTGAAACAAGTCATGCCTCTCCATCCTGCCTCAGTCAAATAGATTTCCTTAGGCTTACTTTCTAAGGGATATTGTTGACTATGTACGGAGGTTTATATTTAAAGTAGATAGGCACATTTTTAATGCAGGTTGTTGCAAGAATCACCGTGCAGTTGTGTCAGTGCAATATTTTGTTTTCTGCTTATGGCAAAAACAAGGACACAAATCAATTAAAGGAGAAAAAGCCAGTGAACCAGACAGAAGAGACAGAAGAGAAAGCATACAAAAATGACACATGGCAATGAGATTCAGGAAAGAGTCCTGTGAAGCATATAAGGTAGTAGTTTGCTTCTGGATGGTGTTAGTGATAGTAGACAGTAGATCCATCGTTGATATGACAACGAAGTAGTGAGTGGTGCAAGTGGAGAGGCCAACTTTACACGGGAAAGAAAATCACAATCGCAAGTAAGTTAATTGTGTGGGTGAGAGAATTCAAAAGTAAACGGGAAGTTGTTGATCATAAATATTCACGTGTCACCTACAAAACGGGATGGAAGGAGTTTGGCTTCACCTGACATACCTCTGAGATGTAGAGGTTGGCTGGTGATTCACAGATATTAATGATCCACAATTGTATCTTGGACTCCAGCTGGATTAAAGATTATTTTAATGAAGCCAAAGATCTCCATTAAGATTCGATTTATAAGTTTCACTCTTTTAGGACAATCAGACAGAACATCATGCAGAAAGTGAGTGATTGCAGCAGAATCCCCTCTCCCATCATCACTGCCAGATTTCAGTTCCTGCACAGAATTATTCTCACCATTCTGTATCAAGCATCTGAGCAGTTTTCCAATCTTATCTCAGCTTGCTTTTGAACACTCTTCAAGCTTGGACCTGAGCTGGAAATCTGTGATGTGAGCACAATGAGAAATAAAAAAGCTTATGAGGGATTTGGAAAAGCTGCATGACAGCTCTAAAATGATGTGAATACATGTGAGGTTGCACACTTTGTTCAGAGAAACATAGCTATCGAGGTTTCTTTTCTTAAATTGTGAGAAATCAGTTTGTGTTATTTATATATGAATTGTGACTGATTTTTATGTATTAATATTATTTATTTTAACTTTTGAATATCAGATTAGTGGCATTTGGATATGCATCGAAGTTTTGTGATGGGATGGAAAAGTAATTACATTGTTATCGTTAGGGTGGCTCAGTTGTCAGCACTACTGCCTCACGGGGTCCTGGGTTCAATTCCAGCTCTTGGTGACTGCGTGGAGTTTGTACATTCTACCTGTGTCTGTATGAGCTTCCTCCAGGTTCTCCGCTTCCCGCCCCCCGGTCCAGTCCAAACTTGTGCTATTTATGTGGATTGATCATGCTAAATTGCTCATCTTGCCTGGGGATATGCAGGCTAGTCGGAGTAGCCATGGGAAATGCAGGTTTACAGGAATAGGGGTTGGTCTGGGTGGGTGTGCTCTTTCGAGGGTGTGTGGACTGTTGGGAATCTGACAAAAGTGTAATTAAATAATAATAGCAGTTGTCATAGAGTTGTTAACTGCTCTGTTAATAGATATTTCGTTATACTGAGCTAGTTAAAACAGTGGGTCAAACCTCATATTCTCAACTCAACCATGAATGACAAGGAATACAAAATATTTCGATTTACTTCAAAGGACACCATGCTGAACTCAAAAGCAAGCAAGCTCTCTGATGAAGGATATTTTTCAGCGCAGTTCAGATCATAAATTGCTTCAGTGAAAGAGGATAGTTAGTGCACAATAAAACCTGAATGAACTGTGGATGCTGTAAATCGAAACAAAAATAATAATTGCTGGAAAAGCTCAGCAGGTCTGGCAGCATCTGTGGAGTGAAATCAGAGTTAACTTTCGGGTCCAGTGATCCTTCCTCACATCAATTAGTGCACATTCCAGTCCAGGAGATTGTTCGAATTCTGCAGATTATTAAAAGACCAATAATCATAACGTTGGGAGCACTTGCTGGGACCTGAAAACATTAATTTTAAGAGGAACCTATGTCACATTTAAGAATGCAAGATCCAAGAGTTTCTGGAATTGATCAGCGGTATAATGGCGAATGTTATTGTACAGGTTTTAAAGTGGATTTGAATCTTGCAAAAAGTATTCTGAGGGGAAAGAATATGACAATAGAGTATTAAAATTATTTCACAAAAACGAACCTGAGAATTAGTAGCTAGATTAGAAACAGAACTGGAAGGATGATTTTGTCCAAGGAATAAACGTGAGAGAAATTAATAAACGTTCAATTTCGAAGAGGGAGCTCTGAAATTGCGATGTCACACGTCGTCCCAGTTAAGATAAAGTTTAATTTAATGAGACTTTATTTGGCAGAAAAAGACCGAGAGAGGGAAATACAAAGGCTCAAATGGACAGAGGAAGAGAAGAAACTACAATGTGAAAACAAAAACCACACAGATTTAGGGAAACTTGAAATCAAAACAGAGGATAAAGAGGAATAGAGGTTAATGGCAAATGCGATGGAATTTAAGAGGCTCAAACATCAAGGAGACAAAGAAAGTAGACCACAGGATTTGACAAAGAACAAAAACATAAAGGAAAGAGGAAATGGGAGCAGGCGGAATTTTCTGAATCCAATGAAGGATTTGATTTAACTAAAGCTTAAATCTTAATTTATTGCCTACATCTATGAAGGATGGAGTCAACATACTGTCACATCTTCTGTACCCTGATGGATAATCCCAGAACTCATTGTACGGGTTTGGGGATACAGCTCTGATCATTAATGCACAGTGGGAGCAGTTCCTCACTGACAGATAATTCCAGTCATGCATGGTCGAGAGCGGTGTCATATCCTGTCTGAGCGGGTTAATCAGGCAAACGTCAAGTCTCTGTTCAGAGAGTTTCTGCTGGTGGTAATGATACAGAATGCAGCGTTACACTAAACACAATGACTTGGAAAACTGAGTCCAGTGGAAGAAAACTGCAGAGATTATTCAGGGTGTTTAATGCCACAACGAAATATTATTGCTGTGATCTCTGTACAATATTGATGACTGGATCGGCATGCAATATTCTCGGGAGCACGTAAATACGTGAGATCAGCTCATTCTAATCATCACACAATTGGAATGATGACAGTCATTTACCAGGAAGACCAATAATCCCAAGGATTGTGTCAGATAATTTCAATATAATGCACCATAGAGGACCATTGTGTGATGTGTCCTTTCCTGCTTCAGCAGAGATCTCTGGGTTTAAATCTGAGCCAATACATTCCTGGAGCGATGGATTTACATCCATCTGTGGGATCTCCATGGGGATGCTCAACTTGAAGTATCATTCAATGTCAATAAGAAATAAAACTGAACAAACATATTACCACAGTGAGTTAATTCCCAATGCTACTGGTTCGGTGTTTTTTTAGGAATGATCTTCTATTACACAATTCAAATGGTAATGATTGGAAACAAGTCGTAGTAATCTTGCAGAAATCTCAGTGACCACTTTAACACAACAGATTCAAGCCCAGATTCCACTTCAATTCTGTCTTCATATTGACTGTGTCCATTCAGTCTTTATCCTCTGAGTTTTCCAGAGAATCTCTCAGGGTCATTGTACTGGGCTCTGGGATGTAACTGCCTTCTCTAAACCTGGCTATTCACTTCACTGATTAACTAGAGTGATGTGTGATCCTGCATTGCAGAATTGAACTCATATACCATCAGAATGAATTCATGACTGTGAAATATAACAATGTTAATTCAGTTGGCTGGATAGCTGGTTTACAATAAAGAGCAATGCCAGGAGTAGTTACCATGAAGTTTCTGCATTCTCATCGTGCCCCTTGCCTGAGCTATGGCGACCTTCAGGTTAAACACACCACCACTTGTCTGACAAGAGAGTGGGACTCTGGTATTGAATGGTCGTTATATAATATATATGTACTTCAGTCAAATCCCTTGGAGGTGATTGTCCAGAGGACAGATTTATTCACACAATTTTAACAAATCGTGTTTCTTGTATCGCAGCTTTGTGTCTATTTTCAGCCAATTCAGCCAATCTCATTGTTATTTCTTGCATCTGCGTTAGTTCTTTGTGTTCTTAAGTATCCTTCTCTGTAATCGATGCATGTCCATCTGACTGTTCAGTTCCCATCACCAACACTGTAAGATGCATCAAATAGAATGAAATTAAATGAAATAGAATACCAGACTAATGCCATTTACAAGTTCACTGATGACATCGTCGGTCGAATCTCAGATGGCAATGAAACAGACTACAGACGGAAGGTAGAAGATCTGGAAAAATATTGCACTGAGGACAACCTTGCTCTCAATGCCGGCAAAACCAACTGATTGACAAAACCAAAAACCATTATTGACTTTCGGCAGGATACTACTCATGCCCCCCGCCCCCATGCACATTAGCAGCATAGAGGTTGAAAGAATGTGGAGAGTGTCAAGCTCCTGGGAGTGGCCATCAACAACGAGTTTTATGTGGACACACTGTTTACAAAGGCCCAACAAAGTCTCTTCTTCCTCAGACAACTGGGGAAATTTGGCATGACAGCGAATACCCTTGCCAACGTTCATAGTTGCGCCATCGAGAGCATTCTGTCTCTATGTATCACTACCTGGCATTGTAATTGTACTATTTAAGATCAGAGACGGTTACAGAGAGTGGTGAACTCGGCAAGGCCAACCTTCCATCTATAGGATCCATCTCTGAGGCCCGCTGTCAAGGAAAGGCCGCCAGCATTCTCCAAGATCCATACCACCCTGGCAATGCTTTGCTACAATGTCTACCATCGGGGAGAAGTTACAGAAGTCTGAACAAGTGCTGGTTTTGAAACAGTTTCTAACCTAGAATACTGAATGGACTCACAAACTGTTAGCATTCGCCTGTACCTGTGTTTTTGTTTTTTGCTGCTGTTTAACTATTATTTACTTATTAACTATGTAATCTGCCTGTATTGCTTGCAAGAAAAAGCTTTTCACTGTGCCTTGGTACATGTGACAGTAAATTCAATTCAATTTAATTTCATTCAATTTAATTCAACCGATCTCATTCCTTGTTTCCCATAGCAACCTTGGATATATCTGTTTCGGCCCTGGAGACTTATCTACCTTGATGCTTCCCAGAATTTCCAGCACATCCACTTTATTAATATCAATCTGTTCAAGCCAATTAGCGTGGTCCACGGTACTCTCACTATCAACAAGGTCCCTCTCTCTCTCTCTCGTGAATAGTGAAGCAAAAAAACTCATTTAGCCGCCCACCCCCCAACTCACACCTCCTCACACTCCAGGTACAAGTTCCGTCCAATATCCCTGATCACCCTCTCTCTGATCATTCTCTTATTCCTCAACTAAGTGTAGAACACCTTTGGGTTTTCGCAACTCCTTCCTGCAAAGGCTTCTTCGTGACCCCTCCTAAATCTCCTCAGTCCATTTTGAGATCTTTTCTAGCTGCCCTGTATTCTGCTAAAGCTGTGCCAGATCCTTGCTTCATCAACCTTAAGTAAGCTTCCTTCTTCCTCTTGACGAGAAGCTCCACTTCATCCGAGGCTCCTCCACCTTACCATTCCTTGCCTGTCTCAGTGGAGCAAAGTTATTCAACACTCATGACAAGTTCTCCTTAAACAGTCTCCACGTTTCTGTTGTGCATTTCCTGCAGAGCAATTGTTCCCAATTTATACTCCACAGCTCCTGTCTAATAGCAGTATAATTTTCCCTCCCCCAATTAAATACCTTCCCATACTGCCTGTTCCTATCCCTCTTCATGGCTATGGTAAAGGCGAGGCAGTTGTGGTAACTTTCACCGAAATGCTCTCCCATCAAGAGATCTGACACCTGGCCTGGTTCGTTGCCTCGCACCAATACTAATATGGCCTCCCCCCTACCTGGCCGCTCTACATATTGAGTCAGGAATCCTTCCTGCACACACCTGACAAAATCGGCTCCATCCAGGTCATCTGCACTAAGGACGTTCCAATCAATACTGGGGAACTTGAAGTCACCCATAACAACAAGTCTGTTACATCTGCACTCTTCCAAGATCTGCTCTCCAATCTGTTTTTCTATCTCTCTGCTGCTATTGGGGGGGAGGGGGAGAGGAACTATAGAAAACACCCAATAAAGTGACTGCTCCTTTCCTTTTACTGACTTCCACCCATACTGACTCAGTAGACAAACCCTCCTCAACAACCTCCTTTTCTACACTCTCGAATTAACAATGCTCCTCCCTTCTGTTGTTAATAAAAGGTCTAAACCCTGGAACATCCAGCAACCTTTCCTACTCCCGTGAAATGGATGTCTCCATTATGATCACAACATCGTAGTTCCAATCCATGCTCGAAGTTCATCACTCTTCGTTTAGCACGGCCACTTCACCTAACCTGCACATCTTTGGATTGTGGGAGGAAACCAGAGCACCCAGAGTAAACCCACGCAGACACGGGGAGAATGTGCAAACTCCACACCGACAGTTGTCTGAGGCAGGTATTGAACCCGGGTCTCTGGTGCTGTCAGGCAGCAGTGTTAACCACTGTGCCACCGTGCCGCCACCCGCTTGTGTATCCTTCCTGACAGAATCTCTGCATTCTATTTCTGCCCCTTCAACAACTACCCTCGACTCTGATCTGCAGCTCTGATTCCCACCCCCCTGCCAAACCAGTTTAAACTCTCCCGAAGTGCTCCAGCAAATCTCCTGGCACGGACATTGGTGCGCCTCCAGTTTTAGAGCATCCCAGCTCAGATACATCCCATGTACAGGTCCCACCTTCACCAGAAGGTACCCAATGCCCTACTTATTTGAATCCCTCCCTCCTGCACCAGCCCTGTCGTCACGTGTTTAGCTGCACTTGTTCCCTGTTCCCCGCCTCACAAGCATGTGACACCAGTAGTAATCCTGAGATTAATACTCTGCTCATCCAGCTTTTTACCTTCTAACCTTACTCCCTGAAATCACTTTTTAGATCCTTATCCGTTTTCCTAGAAGTATCATTGGTGCCACTGTGCACAATGACTTCTGGTTGCTCACCCTCCCCCTTCAGAATATTGTAAACTCGTTCAGAGACATCACGGGTGCTGACACTTGAGAGGGAACATACCTTCCAGGAGTCCCGATCACGGCCACAGAATCTCCTGTCTGTTTCTCTCACTATTGAGTCTCGTACTACTAACACTTTTGCATTCTCCCCCTTCCCTTCTGAGCCAAACAGCCAGAGACCTGGCCACAATGGCTTTCCCCTGGTAGATAATACCGCCCAAACAGTATCCAACAGGTATACTTGCTATTGAGGGAATGGCCACAGGGGATCCCAACTGTATATCTATTCCCTTTCTGTGCCCTGACTGTAACCCAACAACCTTTGTCCAGCACCTGACATGAGAATACCTCACTGAAACTGCTCTCTATTACCCCTCTGCCTTCCGAGTGATCTAAAGTTCATCCACCTGCAGCTCCAGTTCACTACCACGATTTCCGAGGAACTGGAGTTGGAAGCACTTCCTGCAGATGATGTCAGAGAGGACACTAGTGACCTGAACAAATCGGCGCACAGAATCTTTCTTTTTTTTTGGTTAGAGGAGGAGGATGGGTGGGAAAAACTACCCAAGTAGTGTTTCAGGTAAAGCAACTGCCCAGATATGCTGCCTCACTTACTCAGCAGTCCTGTCTCAGCATGCACTCTGGCCTATACATGAGATAACTTATTAAAGGATTAATTTACCTTCCCAGCAGCCCCATCCTCCTCACTCTCAATGTTCCTGCTGCTGCTGTAAAATGGAGGCCGCTGATCCCACGAGATTCTATGAGATCCGCCTGACTGACTTTGTTACAATCACTACAGCAGCAAGAGGAGGAAAGACGGGCACAGGCAGAGACAGGGACACAGAAAAATACAAGATGAGAGAGAGATTGGACAGAAAAATAGATTGATAGATGTAGAGAGAGAGACTGGGGTGTAGAGTGAGAGAGAGACAGAGATAGAGCGAATCAAAGAGAAATAATGAAGAGAGAGAGAGGCTGAAGAGAGATGGAGTGATAGAGATGGTGACACAGTCTGTGAGAGACTGATGATGTAATGGAGAAAGGATGAGAAGGACAGAGACTTTAGCTGAGAGAGAGGCAGAGATGAAGTGAGAAAGTAAGAGCAAGATGGAATGACCAAGACGAAAGAAATGGATGGAAGGGGGGAAATGAAAGAGACAGAGACATAGGCCAGGGCAGAGTGAAAACATCTAATAGATGGGGGTATGTCAGGTCAGGGCAAGAACAACAGAGACAGAGAGATGGAATGCGAGTGGAAGAGATGTGATGATTTGAGAGACAGTATGTTCAAGAAAGACCTTGATACCTTTTTGGGTATTAAGCTCATCAACAGGTGGGAATATGCTTTCAGTGAAAGGATCAGCCATGATTGTATCAAATGGCAGAGCTTGCTCTCAGAGGAAGATAGAGGAGGTCTGATTAGCAAGTTTGCAGATGACACTAAGATTAGTCGAGTAAAAGATCGTGAAGGGGACTGTCCGAGAATGCAACAGAATACAGATAGGTTGGAGAGTTGGGCAGAGAGATGGCAGATGGAGTTCAATCCAGGCAAATGTGAGGTGATGCATTTTGGAAGATCCAATAAGACGAGCAAACTAACCAGTAAAAGGAAAAGCCCTGGGGAAAATTGATGTGCAGAGAAATCTGGGTGTTCATGTCCATTGTACCCTGAAGGTGGCAACGCAGGTTGATAGAGTGGTCAAGAACGCATATGGCATGCTTTCCTTCATTGAACGGGGTATTGAGTACTCGAGTTGGCAGTTCATGTTGCAGTTGCATAGGATTTTGGTTCGCCCAAATTTGGAATACTGCATTCAGATCTGGTTGCCACATTACCAAAAAGGATGTGGATGTTTTGAAGTGGGTGCAGAGGAGGTTTGCCAGGATGTTGCCTGGTATTAAGGGTGCTAGGTATGAAGAAAGTTTGAGTAAAGTAGGGACCTGATTGAGGTCTCCAAAATCATGAGAACTATAGACACGTTGTCAGCAAGAAGCTTTTTTTCCCCCAGAGTAGGGGATTCAGTTACTGGGGGTCACGATTTCAATGGGAAGGGAAATGTTTAAGGGAGATATGCTTGGAAAGGGTGGTGGGTGCCTGGAACATGTTGCCAGCGGAGGTGGTAGAAGTGGGCATGATAGCGTCACTTAAGATGTATCTGGACAGATACATGAATGGGCAGGGAGCAGAGGGATACAGATCCTTAGAAAATAGGTGACAGGTTTAGATGGAGAATCTTGATTGGCGCAGGCTTGGAGTGACAAAGGGCCTGTTCCTTGCTGTAACTAACAGGTGACGGACCGACTACTGCTCCCAGTTTCTATCTCTAACCTAAAGTGTCGGGTGTTGGAAAAAACTCCATATGTGCACCACATTGACAGTGCAAATATAAAAAAAAATCAAACAGCTACAAAACAGCAAAGTCTTGTGCCCTAATGGTGATCCAATTGCATTCTATAAAGCTCAATGACTTGGCCTCCAAAGCCTTCTGCGGCAATGTTTTCTACAGATTCATCACCTTCTGGATGAAGAAATTGCTCCTCATCTCAGTTCGAAAGATTTGTCCTGTGACTTGGAGGCTGTACCCTCAGGTCCTAGTCTCTCCCTAAAGTGGAAATATCTTCTCCAGGTCCACTCTATCCAAGCCTCTCAGTAGTCTGTAAGTTTCAATCAAATCCCTCTCATCCTTCCAAATTCCATGGTATACAAATGCAGAGTCCTGAATGATTCCTCATATTGCAAACACTTCAGCCCGGTGAATATTCTCGCAAACCTGCTCTGAACTCCCTTCAAAGGCAGCGCATCTTTCCTCAGATACAGGACCCAAAGCTGCTCACAATGCTCCAAATGCGGTCTGGACCAGAGCCTTATTCAGCCTTAGCAGTCCATTTTTGCTCTTGTATTCCAGCCCTCGCACAACGAATGCTAACTTTACATTCACCTTCCTAACTGCCACCTGAACATGCATGTTAACTTTAAGAGAATCCTGAGCTGGGATACCAAGTCTCTTAATGTTTCAGCTTTCCAAAGCCGTTCCCATTTAGATAACTGCTTAAGCTTCTATTCTTCCGACCAAACGACACTTTCCCACATTATATTCCATCTGCCACTTTATTGCCCACTCCCCTAGCTTGTTCAAGTTCTTCTGCAGAGTCGCCACTTCCTCAACACCATCTGTCCATCCAGGTATCTTTGTGCCATCTGCAAATGTAGCAAAAGTGCCCTCAGTTCCTTCACTCAGACAGTTAATATATAAGGTAAAAACAATGACTGCAGATGCTGGAAACCAGATTCTGGATTAGTGGTGTTGGAAGAGCACAGCAGTTCAGGCAGCATCCAAGGAGCAGCGAAATCGACGTTTTGGGCAAAAGCCCTTCATCAGGAATAAAGGCAGTGAGCCTGGAGCATGGAGAGATAAGCTAGAGGAGGGTGCGGGTGGGGAGAAAGTAGCATAGAGTACAATAGGTGAGTGGGGGAGGGGATGAAGGCGATAGGTCAGGGAGGAGAGGGTGGAGTGGATAGGTGGAAAAGGAGATAGGCAGGTAGGACAAGTCCGGACAAGTCATGGGGACAGTGCTGAGCTGGAAGTTTGGAACTAGGGTGAGGTGGGGGAAGGGGAAATGAGGAAACTGTTGAAGTCCACATTGATGCCCTGGGATTGAAGTGTTCCGAG
>NC_057752.1:14653721-14655939 GCF_004010195.1 Chiloscyllium plagiosum
AGTTCTGAGTGTGAGAGAGAGTGTATATGTGTATGTATGTGAGTGTAGAGTGTCTTAAGTCTGTGAGGGGGTGCATGTGTGTGTCTGTCTGTAGGAGTGTGCGTGTGTCTGGGATGAGGGGTTGTGGGTGTCTGTGAGAGAGTGTATGTGTGTGTGAGTGAGTGTCGAGTGATCTAAGTCTCTGAGAGGATGCATGTGGGAGTGTGGGAGTGTGTGTGTCTGTAAGGGCGTGTGTGAGTGTTTGTGTGCGTGTCTGTGTATATGTGTGTCTGTGTGTATGTGTGTGTATAGGAGTGCCTGTGTGTGTGTGTGTGCAGTAGTAGTGTCTGTGTGTGTATATAGTGCAATAGTGGTCACCTGTAGTGTGACATGAACCCAAGGTCCCGTTTGAGGCCCTCCCTATGGGTATGGAACTTAGCTATCAGCCTCTGCTCAGCCACTCTTCCTTGCTCCCTGCCCCGAAGTCCACCTTGGAAGATGGTCACCCGAATGTCCAAGGTCAAATGTTCTGGACTGCTGAAGTGTTCCCCAACTTGTTGTGTGGTGTCCATTCATCTGTCACCGTAGCCTTTGCTCAGTTTCCCCAATGTACCATGCCTCAGGGCATCCTTGCCTGCAACGTACAAGATAGACAACATTGGCTGAGTCACGTGAGTACCTGCCATGTACATGGTGGGAAGTGTCCCCACGTGTAATGGTGGTATCCATGTCCACAATCTGACATGTCTTGCAGCGCCTACCGTGACAGGGTTGTATGGAGTTGTCCTGAAAGCCGAGCAGCTTGCTACAAACAATGATCTGTTTGAAGTTTGGCGGTTGTTTAAAGGCAAGTAGTGGAGGTGTGGGGAAGGTCTTGGTGAGGTGCTCATCCTCATTGATAATGTGTTGCAGGTCACGAAGAACATGGCGTCATTTTTCAGCTCTTGGGAAGTACTGAACAACGAAGGGTACCCTGTCGGCTGCAGCACGTGTCTGTCTCCTGAGGAGGTCATTATGGTTCCTTGCTGTGGCACGTCGGAACTGGCGATCGAGCATCATACCCCGTTCTTATGAGGGCATCCCCGAGTACTTCCAGGTGCCTGTCACGTTCCTCCTCATCTGAGCAGATCCAGTGTATGCGTAGGGCTTGTCCATAGGGGATAGCTGTTTTAATATGTTTTGGGTGCATGCACGCACACACACACACAAAGACTCTCATGCACACATATACATATATGTTTGTGAAGTGGATTGCAGAGTTACATTGTACTTTGCTCAAAAAATGCATAAATTCATGTCAGACTCTGTTATCTGACTTTTTACATTAGAATGAGTCTAAACATTATGGCACAGACTGAGAACACAGGGGGCTAACACCTTCAACGTATTGTCTAGCAAACACCAATTGTTACAGTTAACCTGAGAATGCAACTGTTTAAAAAACATTTTGTGATTTACACATGAAAGAAGTGAAACTATCATGGTATTCAAGCAGATGAAAGACGCAACAAACAATCAAGGTATTTTTCAATGTATAATTTCAGTTAAATCACACTGTAAATGTTTGCTATAAATTATGTGTCTTACAATTGGGTCCTCCACAACCACATGATGACAGGGCGGCCCTCCAAAAGCTAGTGCTTCCAATTAAACTTGTTGGACTGTAACCTGGTGGTGTGTGATTTTTTAACTATCTGGCCTGGAGTGAGACTGCTGTATCAAGCAGCACCCCTGTCTGGTCAGGAGTGAGGCTGCATCAGGAATGGCTTTTGCTGGTAAAGATTTTCCTACTCCTCATGCTGCAGTAGTGAGAATAGTTGATTCTTTCGTGATTATATGTTTTTGGAGATAAGTCTCTTGATTAAACTTAAAATATAAGTCATAGCTATTAATTTAACCTGGGGCAGCGTTTTGTAGAGGAATAAGACAGTGTTATTTACTGGGTCTGCAGATTGTGAAGGAGCAAAAATGGCCTTTGCAGTGATATGTACTTCTTGTCAGATGTGGGAGTTTAAAGAGAGTTTAAGGGTTACTGCGGATTATATCTGCCATAAATGCTGTTGGATGCGAATCTTATCAGATCGAGTGAATCGGTTGGAGAGACAGATGGAAGCGATGAGGAATTTGCAACAGCAACAGTATGTGATGGATGGCAGTTATAGGAAGGGGGGGAAGTCTCAGATACAGTCACATAGATGGGTTAACTCCAGGAAGGGTAAGAGAGGTAGGCAGCTAGAGC
>NC_057752.1:14658921-14663215 GCF_004010195.1 Chiloscyllium plagiosum
TGGTGGAGGGTTGTTTTTCAGACTGGAAACCTGTGAGCAGTGGAATGCTACAAGGATCGGTGTTGGGCCCTCTACCTTTTGTCATTTACATAAATGATTTGGATGCGAACATAAGAGGTACAGTTAGTAAGTTTGCAGATGACACCAAAATTGGAGGTGTAGTGGACAGCGAAGAGGGTTACCTCAGAATACAACAGGATCTGGACCAGATGGGCCAATGGGCTAGAAATGGCAGATGGGGTTTAATTCAGATAAATGCAAGGTACTACATTTTGGGAAAGCAAATCTTAGCAGGACTTATACACTTAATGGTAAAGTCCTAGGGAGTGTTGCTAAACAAAGAGACCTTGGAGTGCAGGTTCATAGCTCCTTGAAAGTGGAGTCGCAGGTAGATAGGATAGTGAAGAAGGCGTTTGGTATGCTTTCCTTTATTGGTCAGAGTATTGAGTATAGGAGTTGAGACGTCATGTTGCGGCTGTACAGGACATTGGTCAGGCCACTGTTCAAATATTGCATGCAGTTCTGGTCTCCTTCCTGTCGGAAAGATGTTGTGAAACTTGAAAGGGTTCAGAAAAGATTTACAACTATGTTGCCAGGGTTGGAGGATCTAAGCTACAGGGAAAGGCTGAACAGGCTGGGACTGTTTTCCCTGGAGTGTCGGAGGCTGAGGGGTGACCTTATAGAGGTTTACAAAATTATGAGGGGCATGGATAGGACAAATAGACAAAGTCTTTTCCCTGGGATCGGGAATTCCAGAACTAGAGGGCATAGGTTTAGGGTGAGAGGGGAAAGATATAAAAGAAACCTAACGGGCAACTTTTTCACGCAGAGGGTGGTACATGTATGGAATGAGCTGCCAGAGGATGTGGTGGAGGCTGGTACAATTGCAACATTGAAGAGGCATTTGGATGGGTATATGAATAGGAAGGGTTTGGAGAGATATGGGCCGGGTGCTGGCAGGTGAGACTAGATTGGGTTGGGATATCTGGTCGGCATGGATGGGTTGGACTGGGGGGTCTGTTTCCGTGCTATGTATCTCTGTGACTCTGTGAATGCTGCCTGACCTGCTGTGCTTTTCCAACGCCACTATCTGGTCAGGAGTGAGATTGCAGGAGCAAACAGCACCACCATGTGGCCTGGAGTGAGACTGCAGGAGCAAACAGCACCACTGTCTGGTCAGGAGTGACAGTGCAGGAGCAAACAGCACCACTGTCTGGTCAGGAATGAGACTGCAGGAGCAAATAGCACCACCATGTGGCCTGGAGTGAGACTGCAGGAGCAAACAGCACCACTGTCTGGTCAAGAGTGAGACTGCAGGAGCAAACAGTATCACCATCTGGTCAAGAGTGAGACTGCAGGAGCAAACAGCACCACAGTCTGGTCAGGAATGAGACTGCAGAAGGATACAGCACCACTGTCTGGTCAGGAATGAGTCTACAGGTGCAAACAAAACCACTGTGTGATCAGGTGAGAAATGTATGGCTGAAGTAGACCCATAATCTATTCAACACCTTTTCAGATATTATTGTCTTATGATGTACTCTTTCTTGTATCCCCCTACAGGTTTGAGTGCCATAATAAGGTCAGTTTCCTTCTCACTACTATCAGATGCAATTTCCATCATTTTCCTATATTATACTTTCTTCATAGTTTGGATTTTAGCTCATAACCAATGTGTGCTTGTCTATCTCTACAAAGGCTTTTAAATGTTAACTTGCTAAGTCTTTCCAGAACCATAATTTTGAGCCTGCAATCCTGCTGTCTTAGTTGAAGTTTTTGTATTTTGTACTTTTGATTGTAGATAGACAATTGAATGACATTTGCTTGTTTTTACATTTAGACCAATTGAGGTTTGATTTTAAGAAATCCCAGAAACTGAAATGCTTTTGGGCAGATTGGGGAAGCCCACTGAAGTCAGAGGGGTGTATAGTCTCTGCTTCAGAAAAGGGATTTTCAGATCAATGAAGGAAACCTTAATGTCAGGTTCACAATTCATGAAACTTCCAGACCAGGAGTGTTTTGTTTGAAATTTGTATTGGTTATTCAAAATTGAGAAAGTCTAAGATTTCAGTTCTGTGAGGATTTGAGGAAAAGACTTTGTACCTCACAGGACAGGATCTGAGGAAAAAGTAGTTTAGTCAAACATGCCGACTGGGCATGGATGGAAAATGCCCCTGGTTTTTGCGTAATACTGACGGAGAGCAGATGGGATTTTGTTCTGTCCTGTGTTCTGGCAATTTTTCAACTATTTTATAATGATGGTTTGTTCTGGTTATTTCTTTTCTTTTTGTTCAATAACTTCTGTTGTATGCAAGAGCCAAATCTGTAACCTGGTGTGCTTACATTTCATTGAAAGACCACAATATTTAAAAATTTATAATGATCGCTGAAGCTAGATTGCACTTTGGAAACTGACCTGTTCAGTGTCAAGTAGTTATACCTACTGGAATCATAACAGTCACCTCCTCCCACAATAATATCATTCTGAACATTACATACATTCAACTTTTAACACTGATGATGTGGTTTTACGCTGGCAGACTTTGGAAGTTAAACAACAAAACATGATTTTATTACTGATACCCATGGCTTTGACACATTGACCAATCCAATACAAATTTGGAATTCCAGAACATAAGTCAAATGTCATGAAAACATCTTCATCTGATGTTTGGGTTCAGGAACAGTCTAGGTTTTCAGTCACAAATGTGATGTAATCCAAAACCTTCAATCGTCACTCAAACAAAGATCAAGTCAAACTCAACAGGAACTTTACTGGGACCGCTGCCTCATCTTTCGCCTCTTTCGTTTCAGTCTAGAGCAGAAGCAAGATTAACTGATTAGTCAGTGACTAAAGAAGTAATTTAAGCCAAGTTTTTATGAATGCATCTCCATTCACAATTTGTATTTAAACCCTTTGTCTGATTCCAGTTCACAGAGTGGGTGACCTAAATTCAGATTACTCCTCCACTGATGTTTAGTTTTAGGAGCATTTTTTAAATTTCAAAACATAGAACATAGAACATAGAACAATACAGCACAGAACAGGCCCTTCGGCCCACGATGTTGTGCCGAACATTTGTCCTAGCTTAAGCACCCATCCATGTAGCTATCCAATTGTCGCTTAAAGGTCACCAAAGATTCTGACTCTACCACTCCGACAGGCACCCATGCCCCCACCACTCTCTGGGTAAAGAACCCACCCCTGACATCTCCCCTATACTTTCCACCCTTCACCTTAAATTTATGTCCCCTTGTAACACTCTGTTGTACCCGGGGAAAAAGTTTCTGACTGCCTACTCTATCTATTCCTCTGATCATCTTATAAACCTCTATCAAGTCACCCCTCATCCTTCGCCATTCCAACGAGAAAAGGCCTAGCACTCTCAACCTATCCTCGTACGACCTATTCTCCATTCCAGGCAACATCCTGGTAAATCTTCTCTGCACCCTCTCCAAAGCTTACACATCTTTCCTAAAGTGAGGCGACCAGAAATGCACACAGTACTCCAAATGTGGCCTAAACAAAGTCCTGTACAGTTGCAACATCACCTCACGACTCTTGAATTCAATCCCTCTGCTAATGAACGATAATACTCCAGAGGCCTTCTTACAAACTCTATCCACCTGAGTGGCAACCTTCAAAGATCTATGTACATAGACCCCAAGATCCCTCTGTTCCTCCACCTGACTAAGAACCCTACCATTAACCCTGTATTCCGCATTCTTATTTGTTCTTCCAAAATGGACAACCTCACACTTGGCAGGGTTGAACTCCATCTGCCACTCCTCAGCCCAGCTCTGCATCATATCTAAGTCCCTCTGCAGCCGACAACAACCCTCCTCACTGTCCACAACTCCACCTATCTTCGTATCATCTGCAAATTTACTGACCCACCCTTCGACTCCCTCATCTAAGTCATTAATAAAAATTACAAACAGCAGAGGACCCAGAACTGATCCCTGCGGAACTCCACTTGTAACTGGGCTCCAGGCTGAATATTTACCATCTACCACCACTCTCTGCCTTCGACCGGTTAGCCAGTTTTCTATCCAATTGGCCAAATTTCCCTCTATCCCATGCCTCCTGACTTTCCACATAAACCTACCATGGGGAACCTTACCAAATGCCTTACTAAAATCCATGTAAACTACATCCACTGCTCTACCCTCATCCACATGCTTGGTCACCACCTCAAAGAATTCAATCAGACTTGTAAGGCAAGACCTACCCTCCACAAATCCGTGCTGGCTGTCCCTAATCAAGCAGTGTCTTTCCAGATACTCACAAATC
>NC_057752.1:14664299-14667665 GCF_004010195.1 Chiloscyllium plagiosum
CCTCAGTTCCTGTCTTACAGCATCGTATTTACCCTTCCCCTAATTGTAAAACCTACCCTGTTGCATGCACCTATCTCTCTCCATAACCAAGGTGAAAGTCACAGAATTGTGGTCACCATCACCAAAATGTTCACCCACTAACAAGCCCATCACTTGTCCCGGTTCGTTACCAAGTACCAAATCCAATATGGCCTCCCCTCTGGTCGGACAATCTACATACTGAGTTAGAAAAGCTTCCTGGACACACTGCACAAACACCGCCCCATCCAATCTACTTGATCTAAAAAATATACTTTATTCATAAAAATATGTTCACATACATAAATGGTCATTTGAAGCAGTTTGGTGCTGTACAGTAGCAGATGGAGAAACAAATTGCAGTTTGACTCTATCAAATAAACAAACCAAAGGCATTTCTTACTTGTCCAAGATGGTATTGACAGATATTTGAGGCACCAGGAAGTTCTGATAACTGAACAGAATGGCCATTTAACTTTTGCAGAAAGACAGTGGTCTTTCCCCACTGCACTGTGGCAGCAGCTGGCCCAAGATGTAGTGCATCCCTCAGCACGTGGTCCTGGACTTTGGAAGGTGCCAGGCATTATTTTGGAAAAGCAAATCTTAGCAGGATTTATACACTCAATGGTAAGGTCCTGAGGAGTGTTGCTAAACAAAGACACCTTGGAGTGCAGGTTCATAGTTCTTTGAAAGTAGAGTCGCGGGTAGATAGGATAGTGAAGAAGGTATTTGATATGCTTTCCTTTATTGGTCAGAGTATTGAGTACAGGATTTGGGGGGGGGGGGTCATGTTGCCGCTGTACAGGACGTTGGTTAGGCCACTTTTGGAATATTGCATGCAATTCTGGTCTCCTTCCTAACAGAAGGATGTCGCAAAACTTGAAAGGGGTCAGAAACAATTTACAAGGGAGAATGTGCAAACTCCACACAGACAGTTGCCCAAGGCTGGGATTGAACCTACGTCCCTGGCACCATGAGGCAGCAGTGCTAACAACTGAGCCACCATACCACCCCTAGAGCGCAGCATAAGATCAGAAGGAGGCCCATCCAGCTCAAGTCTGCTCTATCATTCAATCCAAAATACATGAACAAGAGACAAGCGCAGTCCACTCGACCATGAAGCCTCTTTTGCTATTCAATAAGATCATATCTGATCTGATTTTAGCCTCCGCTCCACATCACTGCATGTCCTCGATAATTTTTCATCTCCTTACTCATCAGCAATCTATCGTAAACTACCTAAATATGTAAATATTTCACACCTGACTTTGGGCTGAAACCGCACATTCCATCATCCTTTGATTCACTGAGACACCAAAAGAATCTATCAATCTCAATCTTGGAAAAGGTGCTTACTGAGCTAGAACATTGTAAAGAATGGACTGACAGAGTACTTACAGCATACAAGGATAAGGATTCAGCCCATCGTGTCTGCGCTGGCTTTCTGAAGGAACAGTTCACTTCACGTTATTGCTCTGCCTTCTCCCTGTAACCCTGCACATTCTTCCTTTTCAGATACTAGACCAATTCCCTTTTGAAATACAATTGAGCACCCCTCCACCACATTCCAGACTCCAATCAGTTTCTGCATCAAACACCTTTTCTTCATGTCACCATTGCTTCTTTTGTCAATGACCTGACATCTGTGCTCTCTCACTTCACCAATGGGAAGTTTTTGAACACCTCAATAAAAAAGTCTTCTCAGCTATATTAACCTGGTACAGAGTTTGGTGGAAGGGGATTTAGGTGAGAAATGGTGGAAAGCAGGTCTTTCCTTTTTCTTTCTCAATCTTCAGCCTCCAGGAGTGTGGAAAAGCTGCACGATAGCCGTGAGCTCTGAGCACATATGAGAGTGGTATCACAGGGAAAACACAAGCTCATCGAGTGGGACTGGGAGCTAGTGCGAGGTGAGTGTTTACGGATGTAGGTTTGCTCACTGAGCTGGAAGGTTCATTTTCAGAAGCTTCGTCTGGAGGTTCACTGAAGATGTTACCTAGTATGGTGACAAAACATCTGAAAATGAACCTTCCAGCTCAGCGAGCAAACCTACATCCAGAACCTCAACCTGAGCTACAAATCTTCTCAAAATGAGTGTTTATCTCAGTAAGTGAAACCAGGGGAGTATTTCTTCTGACTAGTCTTTAAAGGAAAAATGGAACATTAGCTTTCAATTCTGCATACAATTCTTGCTTACAGTTCTGGTTACCTTGCTATCAGAAGGGCCTCATTAAATTGGAAAGGGTGCAACAAATATTTATAAGCATGTTACTGAGACTGAAAAGTTTGAGGTATGTGGAGAGGCTGTGACTTTTTTTCCCTGGAGAGAAGGAGATTGAGGGGTGACCTTACAGAGGTGTATAGGTAAGGTGAAAAGCCATGGTCTTTCTCCCAGGGCAGGGGAGTCCAAAACTAGAGCTCACAGGTTTAAGGTACGAGGGGAAAGATTTCAAAGGGACCCGAGGGGCAACTTTTTCACACCGAAGGTGGTGTGTATATGAGCAAATTACCAGAAGAAGTGTAGAGACAGATACAATTACAACAGTTTAAGTATAATTGGACAGGTCTCTGAATAGGAAACATCTTGTGGTTAGAGTGCCAGGCCTCTAGGAATTCTCTGGCATGGCACGACAACCACAACACCATAAACAAACACATAGATCTAGATACCATCTGTCAACCCCTCAGAAAACGAACAGGAAATGACATCACCACAAATCCCAGGAACCCAATCCAGGACAAACATATAAATAGAAAGCAGGAGACAACAGCTTTTCTTCACTTGGAGGTCGCCACTGATGATGTTACCTAGCCAGGTAATGAAACGTCTGGATATCAAACCTACAGCTCAGCGAGCAAACCTACACCCCATAAATGGGATAATTATACTTTTATCTTTCTGCTTTAAGTCTTAACTTGACATTTATTAGAAGTTCGAAGCATTCTGAATAATAAACTTGACATACCTGCGCATACGCTTCTTCCTCCACTGTAAGGGAAAAGGAAAGATTAGCATGTGTGTTTGAATTCATTCATGAGATGTAGGTAATGTTGGCTGGTCCAGCATTCATTGCCCATCCCAAAACTCCAGAGCATTCCTGTGTATTGAAACATTCTCCCTGTCATCACTGTCCCACCTCTGGAGCCTACAATTCTATAACTAGAATCTGAGAGAAGACTTTACAAAGAAAACAGGGAATGCTGGAAAAACTCAACCAGTCTGGCAGCATCTGTGGAGAGAGAAACAGAGTTAATATTTCAAGGCAAAAATTTATGACAGCTAAGCATTGGTAATTGAAATGCTTACATATGTAGAATTATAGCCAAACTTGGCATCATTCTTGCACCAAA
>NC_057752.1:14675288-14681027 GCF_004010195.1 Chiloscyllium plagiosum
CTGCCAATTTCCAAATGAGCCTCAAGCTCATCCACCTTATTTCTAATGCTTTGTGCATTCATACATAATATTTTTAATTTGTTACTGCTCTCACCCTTCCTATCAATCCCTATTTCACTCAATCTTACGGCATGATCCCTTTTAGAGTTTTCTGCTCCATTGATACCGTTGTCTTTCTTGACTTCTCTTGTTCTAACTTTCCCTTTAACTTCCTTCTTAAACTTCCAGTTTGTCCCCTTCCCCCCCCCCCCCACTATTTAGTTTAAATGTAGCTGTGTTGCAGTAGCAAACCTGCCTGCTAGAATGCTGGTCCCCCACCTATTAAGGTGCAAACCGTCTCTCTTGTATAATTTATCCTTACTGCAAAACATACCCCAGTGATCCAAGAATTTAAATCCTTGCTTCCTGCACCAGTTCCCCAGCCACACGTTCAAGTCCATTATCTCCCTGTTTCTAGCCTCACCAGCACGAGGAACTGGAAGCAAACAAGAGATAACCACCCTGGACGTCCTGCTTTTCAGCTTTCTTCTAAGTTCTCCAAAGTCCCTCCTCTTCTTCCCGACATCATTTGTGCAGTCAGTATGATGGATTCAAATGTGTCTATTTTGCAGAAGTAACAAAGAGGATTGATGAGGGCAGCGAGGTGGAAGTGATCTATATGGACTTCAGTAAGACATTTGACAAGGTTCCTCATGGGATACTGGTGAGCGAGGTTAGATCACATGGAATACAGGGAGAACTAGCCAGTTGGATACAGAACTGGCTCAAAGGTACAAGATAGAGGGTGGTGGTGGAGGGTTGTTTTTCAGACTAGAGGCCTGTGACCAGTGGAGTGCCACAAGGATCGGTGCTGGGTCCATTGTTCCTCACCATTTATATAAACGATTTGGATGTGATCATAGCAGATATAGTTAGTAAGTTTGCAAATGGCACCAAAATTGGAGTGGACAGTGAAAAAGGTTACCTCAGATTACAAAGGGATCATGATCAGATCGGCCAATGGGCTGAGGAGTGGCAGATGGAGTTTCATTTAGATAAAGATAAGGTGCTAAATTTTAGCAAAGCAAATCAGGGCAGGACTTATACACTTAATGGTAAATTCCTGGGGAATGGTTGCTGAACAAAGAGACCTTGTAGTGCAGGTTCATAGCTTCTTGAATGTAGTGTTGCAGGTAGATAGGATAGTGAAGGTGGTGTTTGGTATGCTTTCCTTTATTAGTCAGAGCATTGAGTATAGGAGTTGGGAGGTCATGTTGCGGCTGTACTAGACATTGGTTCGGCCACTGTTGGAAGATTGTGTGCAATTCTATCGGAAGGATGTTGTGAAACTTGAAAGGGTTCATAAAAGATTTACAAAGATGTTGTCAGGGTTGGAGGATTTGAGCTATAGGGAGAGGCGAATAGGCTGGGGCTGTTTTCCCTGGAGCGTCAGAGGCTGAGGGGTGACCTTGTAGAGGTTTATGAAATCATGAGGGGCATGGATAGGATACAAAGTTAAAAATCACACAACACCAGGTTATAGTCCAACAGGTTTAATTGGAAGCACACGAGCTTTCGGAGCGACGCTTCTTCATCAAGTGAAGGAGCGTCGCTCCGAAAGCTAGTGTGCTTCCAATTAAACCTGTTGGACTATAACCTGGTGTTGTGTGATTTTTAACTTAGTACACTCCAGTCCAACACCGGCATCTCCGAATCATAGATAGGATAAATAGACAAGGACTTTTCCCTGGGGTGGGGGAGTCCAAAACTAGAGGGCATAGGTTGAGGGTGAGAGGGGAAAGTCATAAAAGAGACCTAAGGGGCAATGTTTTCACACAGAGGGTGGTGAGTGTATGGAATGAGCTGCCAGAGGATGTGGTGGAGGCTGGTACAATTACAGCATTTAAAAAGCATCTGAGTTGGCATATGAATAGGAAGGGTTTGGAGGGATATGGGACAAGTGCTAGCCAAGTTGGGCCGAAGGATCTTGCTCGGTGGATCAGTGCTTGGAGCTGCGATGTTGTGGCCATTACAGAGACTTGGATACCACAGAGACAGGTATGTTTATTGGATGTTCCAGCATTGCAATGTTTCAAACAGAATAGGGAGGGAGGTAAAAGAGGTGGAGGAGTGGCATTGCTAATCAGGGATAGTATTACAATTGCAGGGTTTGTCCACTGAGTCATTATGGGTGGAAGTCAGAAACAGGAAAGGAGCAGTTACTTTATTGGACGTTTCGTATAGACCCCCCAATAGCAGCAGAGAGACAGAGGAGCAGGTTGGAAGACAGATTTTGGAAAGGTGCAAAAGTAACAGAGTTGTTATCATGGGTGACTTCAACTTCCCTCATATTGATTGGATCATCCTTAGCACAAATAGATTGGATGGAGCAGATTTTGTCAGGTGTGTCCAAGAAGGAGTTCTGACCCAATATGTAGATAAACTAGAGGGGAGGCCATATAGGATTTGGTGCTTGATAATGAACCAGATCAGGTGTGAGATCTCTTGGTGGGAGATCATTTCGGTGATGGTGATCACACCTCGCTGACCTTTAACTGTATTCATGGAGAGGGATAGGAGCAGACAGTATGGGAAAGTATTTAATTGGGGGAGCGAAAATTACAATGCTATTAGGCAGGAATTGTGGGGCTTAAATTGGGAACAGATATTCTCAGGGAAATGCACAACAGAAATGTGGAGGTTGTTCAGGGAGTACTTACTGCAAGTGCTGGCTAGGTTTGCCCCACTGAGAAAAGGAACATATTATTGGGTGAAGGAACCATGGATGACAAGGGATGTGGACCATCTAGTCAACAGGAAGAGGAAGCTTACTTACGGTTGAGGAAACAAGGAACACACAGGGCTCTAGAGGGTTACAAGGTAGCCAGGGAGGAACTGAAGAATGGATTTAGGAGAGCGAGAAGGGGGCTTTAGCGGGTAGGATGAAGGAAAACCCCAAGGCATTCTACACTTATGTGAGGAACAAGAGGATAGCTAAAGTGAGGGTAGGGCTGAATTATGATAGTGGAGGGAACATGTGCCTGGAGTTGGAGGAGGTAGAGGTGGAGCTTAATGAATACACTGTTTCAGTGTTCACTACTGAGAGGGATCTTGTTGTTTGAGAGGACAGCATGAAATAGGCTGATATGCTCAAGCAGGTTGATGTTAAGGAGGATGTACTGGAAATTTTGAAAAACATGAGGATAGATAAGTCCCCTGGGCCAGATGTGATATTTCCCTAGGTTAGTACAGGAAGTGAGGGAAGAGATTGCTGCGCCTTGGTGATGATCCTTGCATCCTCACTGTCCACTGAAGTAGTACCAGATGAATGGAGGGTGGCAAATATTATTCCCTTGTTCAAGAAAATGAGTAGGGATAACAGGAAATTGAACACCAGTCAGTCTTACATCAGTTTTTGGCAAACTATTGGAGACGATTCTGAGGGACAGGATTTATGATTATTTGGAAAAGCACAGCTTGATTAGAGATAGTCAACATGGCTTTGTGAGGGGATGGTCATGCCTCACAAGCCTTATTGAATTCTTTGAGGATGTGACAAAACACATTGATGAAGGTAGGGCAATGGTTGTGATGTACATGGATTTTATCAAGGCGTTTAATAAGGACCCCAATAGTAGGCTCATTCAGAAAGTAAGGAGGCATGGGATGTAGGAAAATTTGGCTGTCTGGATACAGAATTGGCTAGCCCGTAGAAGACAGAGGGTGATGGTAGATATAAAGTATTCAGTGGTGTTCCGCAGAAATCTGTTCTGGGACCTCTGCTCTTGTGATTTCTATAAATGACTTGGATGAGGACGTGGAAGGGTGGGTTAGTAAGTTTGCCAATGACATGAATGTTAGTAGAATTGTGGATGGTATGGAGGGCTGTTGTAGGTTGCAACTGGACACTGACAGGATGCAGAGCTGGGCTGAGAAGTGGCAGATGGAGGTCAAACTGGAAAAGTGTGAAGTGATTCATTTTGGAAGGTAGAATTTAAATGCAGATTACAGGATTAAAGGCAGAATTCTTGGCAGTGTGAAGGAACGGTGGGATCGCAGGTTCCACATCCATAGATTAGATTAACTACTGTGTGGAAACAGGCTATTTCATCTGACAAGTCCACACTGACCCTCCGAAGAGTAACCCACACCGACCTATTCCCCTACCCTGTATTTACCCCTGACTAATGCACCTAACTCTATGGGCAATTTAGCACGGCCAGTTCACCTGACCTGCACATCTTTGGATTGTGGGAGGAAACCACAAAGACACAGGGAAGAATGTGCAAACTCCACACAGACAGTCACCCGAGGCAGGAATTGATCCCAGGTCCCTGGCGCTGTGAGGCAACAGTGCTGACCACTGAGCCACTGTGCTGCCCTTGTTCCCTCAATGTTGCCATCTAAGTTGATAGGGTTTTTAAGAAGGCGAATGGAGTGTTGGCTTTCATTTGCAGGGGGATTGAGTTTAAGAGCCATGAGGATATGATGCTATAGAGCCCTGGTTAAACCACACTTGGAATATTGTGTTCAGTTCTGGTCACCTCAATATGATAACTATGTGGAAGCTTTAGAGAGGGTGCAGATGAGATTTACCAAGATGCTTCCTGGACTGGAGGGCATGTCTTATGAAGAAAGGTTGTGGGAGCTACAACTTTTCTCACTGGACCGAAGAAGGATGAAAGGTGACTTGATAGAGGTGTATATGACGATGAGAGGCATAGATAGAGTGGATAGCCAGAGACTTTTTCCCATGGTAAAAATGGCTGTCTTGAGGGGTCATAATTTTAAAGTGACTGGAGGAAGGTTTGGGGGAGATGTCAGAAGTAGGTTCATTACGCAGAGAGTGGTGGGTGTGTGGTGGTAGTAGAGTTAGAGAAATTAGGGACATTTAAGCACCTCTTAGGTAGGTACATGAATGATAGTACAATGTAGGGTATGTAGGTTAGTTTGATCTTGGAGTTCGATAAAAGATCAGCACAACTTTGAGGGCCGAAGGGCCTGTACTGTTCTTACTATGTTCTATGTTAACATCCAGTCTTGCCCTTCCTTCAGCCACTGATGTTACTGATACAACATCAACCGCAAAGTTGGAAGTGAGGGAAGAGATTTCATCATGGATGTTACTATTGAACTCAATCAGTAGCTGGAGGTCACCTCTTGTAATGGTGCTGAAACTGGATGAGTTGCAAAGATTTTGTAAAAATGTTTGCAAAATCAATGTTGCAACAGTAGTAGACTCATATCCTATTTCACGATTGGAGGAATGCATTGGAAGAATTAGATTAGGCTTGTTTCCAAAATTGACTCACTTAAAGGATACTGAAAAGTCCTATTGACTGATAAAGCGAAAGAAATATCAGTTTCTGTAACACTTTATCAATACAACATTGTGTCATCATCTAAGGTATGCCTAAGACCTAATGAAATAAGGGAACAAGTGTTGGACACATTAATTAAGGGTTAATTGGATTTGAATTGATTGTATATTCAGGGACCTAGTAATCCCAGGTGTAAGTTTTATGGCGTGTAACAAACTGAAGTATCGCTCTCATATTAAAGTGTGAACATCAGTTCTGTTGAAATTAATGAGTGGAATGAGAGGAATATGTGGCTGTAATATGTGGGAAGCTATGGACTCTACCGGGGCCCTAGATGACCATATGTGCAGCTGCAAAAACTTGAGGTCCAGGTTTCAGAGCTCGAACCGCAACTGGAGGGACGATGGCATGTCATGACACTGAGAGTTATATGAAAAGC
>NC_057752.1:14681527-14689051 GCF_004010195.1 Chiloscyllium plagiosum
AGTGAGTCCCAGGTAGGCCCTTGGTCGCAGCGGTGGGGGCAGGCCTGTTGGGAGGGTCCCCAAGGCAAGCCCCAGGCAGCCCCAAAATGTAGTCCCAGGCAGCAGCGGTGGAGGTGGGCCTCTAACAGCAGCAACGGTGAAGGTACTGGGAGGGGCCCAAGGTAAGTCCCAGGCAGCAGCAGTGAGGCAGGCCCCAAGCAGTAGCAGCTGAGGCAGGTCTGGATGAGGTCCCAGAGACCAGCAGTGGGAGTGGGCCCCAGGTCAGCAGCAACACTCCCTTGACCTGGGTGAGGCCCAGACTGCAGCTCCAAAAGCAGGCCCAGGACTCAGAACTCTCACCTCCTTCTGCCTCTGCCTCTGCTTCTTCTTTTCTTCTTACTTCCTTCTCAGAGCTCTCTGGATGTGGGGCAGCTGGTCCAGGGACAGTTGCCTTCCTCTCAGACACTTTCAAGGAAGAGAGTCCTTGCACACACACACATACACACACACACTGATCCAGCTCCCTCAAGAGCCAGCTCTCAAACTGAACAGAACCTCTGACGCTCCTGTTTCTCTCTGTCAGACAGGGCTCCCTGATTAGACCATATTAACAGTCCCAATCAGGGAATTCATATACTATGTGGTCTTGCTGGCTAACCCTGTTACAATCATTGCACCTCTTTTCTGAATTCTGTACTTATATCCTCTTCCTACTGACTGAAGGCAGGTACTCATTCTATCATTTAACATCCTATCAATGTCCCCCATCTCCACACTCATGTTGCATTTAATGGGAACTACTCTATCTCTCTACAACATTGCATCCAGACTCTTATGCATAGTTCCCTGACCAATAAAGACAAGCATGCCATACACCTTTTTTCCCACCCTATCTACTTGTGTACCCACTTTCAAGGGAGCTAATCCTAAGGTCCCTCCATGTATCAAATGCTGTTCAGGGTCTTGCTATTAACTGAACACTTTTCCTTAACATTTGATTCCTAAAGCACAGTACCTCACATTTAAACTCCATCTGCCATTTTTCTGCCCATATCTGCATCTGATCTATATTCGTCTGTATCCTTGACAACCTTCTACACTATCCACAACTCCACTGATTTTTGTATTGTCTGCAAACTGACTAACCCACCCATCTGCATTTTCATCTAATTCATTTATATATTGATCACAAACTGCTGAGGTCCCAGTATAGATCCCTGCGGAACACCACTAGTCACAGACTTCCAGCCAGAAAAACATCCATCCACCACTACCCTCTGTCTTCTATGGGCAAGCCAACTCTGAATCCACACAGCCAAGTCACCATGGATCCCATGCTTCTTCATCTTCTGGATGAAGCTACCATGAGGGACCTTGTCGAAAGCCTTATTAAAACCCCTATGGACAACACCCACTGATCTACTCTCATCAATCACTTCTGTCACCTCCTCGAAAAATTCACTCAAGTCAGTAAGCCATGACTTGCCCCACCCAAAGCCATGCTGACTGTCCCAAATTAGGCCATGCTATTGAAGTCCTGTTGAATCTTCCATATTAAAGCAGCGGAGGATGCCAGGAAAAGCGCAGCACTCCCTTAGACAGGGTTCTAACATAGTGTGGTGGTAAGGATAGGTCGCCTTTGTCGCTGCACATCATTACTGTCTGAAAGATCATCTAATACCCTCTTGAATGCTTCAACTGAGTCTGCCTCCAGCACATTTCCAGGCAGTGTATAATAAAATCCCTACAGTGTGGAAACAGGCTTTTCAGTCCAACAAGTCTACATCGACCCTCTGACGTGTAACCCACACAGACCCATTCCCCTACCCTATTATCCCATATTTTCCCCTGACTAATGCACCAAGCCCATACATCCCTGAACACTATGGGCAATTTAGCATGGCCAATTCACCTAACCTGCACAGCATTGGATTGTGGGAGGAAACGGGAGCACCCGGAGGAAACCCACGTGGGGAGAATGTGCAAACTCCACACATCCTGGATCAGTGGTGCTGGAAGAGCACAGCAATTCAGGCAGCATCCAACGAGCAGCAAAGTCGATGTTTTGGGCAAAAGCCCTTCATCAGGATGAAGGGCTTTTGCCCGAAACGTTGATTTTGCTGCTCGTCGGATGCTGCCTGAATTGCTGTGCTCTTCCAGCACCACTGATCCAGAATCTGGTTTCCAGCATCTGCAGTCATTGTTTTTACCCCTTTTCAAACTCCACACAGACAGTCGCCTGAGGCTGGAATCGAACCCAGGTCCCTAGCGCTGTGAGGCAGCACTGCTAACCATAACATAACTACTTGCTCTGTGAAAAAGTTCTATGAAAACTCTGGTACCCAGGGCTGATGTAGAATTCTGTTCCGAGTGGGGGGATCCAGTCGCCCACTCAAGTGTCCTCCGACTTGTGAATCAGGGTGGGTCCACACTTTGCCATTTTCTGATGACAGATGATGAGCTGGCCATCCACCCCTTCTCAGCTCATCAACTCCTGCAGCAACATTGAGCCTAGACCTCTGCCACTCAGTAGGTCCCTGACTCTGGTCACTCCTGTGGTCACGGACCTCCTTTCTTGGGGGTGCACTTGATAGAGCAGTTTAAACGAGTCTGGCAGGGGGATGGGAACCAGAGGAGTAGGGCAGTAGATGCAGACATTGAGGGACAGGTAGAAACCAAGGCAAACTTGACTAAGAAGAAGAACAGGCAGGGAAATGTTGCTGAAAAGAGCAAGGGACATGGTCTGAAATGCATGTGCGAAGTACATGGGCAAGGTAGATGAATTTTGAGCTTTGCGTAGTACTTGGAACTATGACATGATTGCGTTAATGAGATTTGGCTGAAAGAGGAACAGGACTGGCAGCTGGATGTCCCAGGATTTAGATGTTTCAGGTGCGATAGAAAGGGATATAAAAGGGGTGGGCAGAGTTGCATTACTGGTAAAGGAGTGTCTCATAGCTGTACTGAGGGAGGCTACATCAGAGGACTCATGCAGCGAGGCAATAAAGGTAGAACTCAGGAAAAGGAAAGGTAAAATCCCAATTCTATGGGTATTCTATAGGCCTCCCAACAGCCAGTGGGAGATAGAAGACAATATGTCAACAGATTTTGGAAACGTGTAAAAACAGCAGGGTTGTTATGGTAGGTGGTTTTAACTTTCCCTACATTGACAAGGACTCACTATGTGCTAGGAGCTTGGATGGGGCAGAATTTGTAAGGACTATTCTCGAGGGATTTTCGCTACAATATGTAAACAATCCAACAAGGGAAGGGGTTATACTGGACCTGGTTTTGGGAAATGAGCCCAGCCGGGTGAGTGAAGTTTCAGTGGAGGATTAGATTAGATTAGATTCCCTACAGTGTGGAAACAGGCCCTTTGGCCCAAGCAATCCACACTGACCGTCCGAAGAGTAATCCACCCAGACACATTTCTCTCTGACTAATGCACCTAGCACTATGGGCAATTTAGCATGGCCAATTCACATAATCTGCACATTTTGGGACTGTGGAAGGAAACCGGAGCACCCGGAGGAAACCCTCGCAGACATGGGGAGAATGTGCAAACTCCCATGTGAGGTGCATTTCACAAGGAGTGACCAAAACACACATGGATGGGGATAACAGTGGTCCTCAGGTGAAGGTGTTAAATTAGGGGAAGGCAAAAGACAATAAGATTAAGCAGGAACTGGAGAATTTTGATTGGAGATGGCTTTTTGAGGGTAAATCCACATCAGACATGTGGGCATATTTCAAATGGCAGTTGAGAAGAGGTCAGGAGTGAAACATTCCTGGAAGAATGAAGGATAGGTATGGCAAGTTACAGGGACCTTGGAGGACCAAGGTTGATATGACCTTGGTCAAAAAGAAGGAGGAGGCAGATATAAGTTCGAGGAGGATGGGAACTGTCAAAGCCCTTGAAAATGCAGGCAAGGTCTTAAATAAGGAATTAGAAGGGCTAAAATGGGTAATGAAAAGGGCTAAAAGGGGTAGCAAACAGGGTTAAGGAGAATCCCAAGACTTTTTATACAGATATAAAAAGCAAGAGGGTAGCCAGAGAAACGGTTGACCAACTCAAGGACAAAGGAGGGAATCTGTGTGTAGAGCCAGAAGAGGTCCTAAACAAATATTTTGTGTCAGTATTCACTAAGGAGAAGGAATTGGTGTTGGATGATCTCAGGGAAGGGAATGCCAAATTTCAAAGCTAAGTTACTATTAAAAAGGAAGAGGTATTGTACATCTTAAAACGTTTTATGGTAGATAAGTGCCCAGATCCTTTTGAGGTCTATCCCAGGACATTGAGGGAGGCAAGAGAATAAATTGCTGGAACATTGACAGACATCTTTGTATCATGTGTGGCCACAAATGAGGTCCCAGAGGACTAGAGAATAGTTAATGTTGTCCCATTGTTTCAGAAGGTTAGCAGGGATAATGCAGGAAATTACAGGCCTGTGAGCCTCACATTGGGAAATTATTGGAAGATTCTCAGGGGCAGGATCTCTATCTATAAATGGACTTATTAGCAATAGACAGCGTGGTTTTGTGCAGGGGAGGTGGTGCCTCGCTAACTTAATGGAGTTTTTTGAGGACGTGTTGAAGATGTAACATTATGGTTGTAACCAAGATACTTTGTTGTTTTCATAGCAGTTCAAATTTACCCAATCAGTTTAAATATGCCCCAAGAGACAAAATCCCAATTGAACTTGAATTTTACTGTTTTGACAACATCGAAACAATGAGACAATCCAATGTTTTGGGGTATAAAAAGCAGGCATGTTGGACAGTTAGCCAGAGAAAGAGCACTACCTGCCATTGCCAAACAGACTGCCTGAAAACCCTCTCTACAAAAGGTACCTTTCTCAGATAAAACATCTTTGCAGCAGAAGACCGAAGATGACCAAGGGAGATCGACAAACAGAGGGAGATTGTCACCACAGCTGGCAGCCACTGGCTGGTTTTGAAAATGGATTTGCTGTAAATTTAACTGGGCCTTTATTGGATCAGTAGATTGTTATAGAGTGGGGTGGGTGGTACGTAACAAATCTATCAAAGAAAGGAGGCTTAGACTTGTAAATAGTTGTTGTTTACTGTTCAATTTTAGAGTTATAGAATAAATTTTTTTTTCTTGTTAAATCATTGAATTTGGATAGTTTTCTGTCACTCGTACATTAACAGATTACGACGCAAGATGAATGTTACTGAGTGTTTGGTTTCATTAGCAGAAGGGTTTACTGCCATGGCTTAAACATTAAAATGCTGAAAGGCTAGTACCAAACTCAGGATGTAGGTTTGCTTGCTGAGCTGGACGGTTCATTTTCAGATGTTTTGTCACCATACTAGGTAACATATCAGTGAGTGTCCGGATGAAACACTGGTGGCATCGCCCACTTTCTATTTATGTGTTTAGGTTTCCTGTGGTGATGTCGGTTTGGTGGCTTCAGTCCATGATTTGGACAGATTTAGAGAGATCCAGTCTGGGGTTTGGACAGATTTGAACAGATCTGGGTTAGGAAAGATTCCAGAAGATTTGAACGCTTGCTGATTACTGTCCTAGATCTTTAAATAAAATGTAGGTGAGACAATATGTTTAATTTTGGTCACTTGTGGTTGGTTTAATTAAAGTGAGTGAAATGGCTCTTAAAATTGCTAAAGAGGTTCTGGGTTTGAAGATGATTCCCAAATTTGCCAAGAATGTTTAGAAGGAAAGAAAAAGACCTTACTTTTGGAATTAGCAAAGAGGTTAAAATCGGGAATAACCCAGGAAAAATGTAAAGCTGAAATTGTAAGGGAGTTACTCCAACACTAAAGTGAGTCAGAGAAACAGACAAATGCAGTAGAGTTAGTAAACCTGAAATTACAACTGAGGAAAGTGGAGTTAGAATATAAACAAAAAGAGAGAGGAAAAAGAGAGAGAGAGAAGGTTCTTAGCTGAGCAAAGAGAGAGAGAGAGAGAGAATTAGTGCTTCAGAAATTGCGACTTAGGAAATTCAAATTAACAAATGGAGATAAAGAAAGAAGGCAGTGATATATACACACACAAATATGTTATAGTTCAGACTAAACTGGTAGGCAGAGCGAGCAAGGTATTTGCAGTGCTGTCAGATGAGGGGTGAAGAGATTATGAAGAGGTCAAACAGGCTATTTTCAGTGCTTACAAATTGGTACCAGAAACGTAAAGACAGCGGTTCAGAAACATAAAGAGGGAACCAGGTCAGATTTACATTGAGTTCAAAAGAATTAAACATAGCCATTTTGATAGATGGGTGTAGGACTTAAAAATAGATAAGACCTATGAGCCTCTGAGAGATTATTCTCCTGGAAGAGTATCAAAACTCACTTCCAAAGATGATAAGAATTCACGTAGATGAACAGAAAGTTCAACAAGTGAGAAGAGCAGCAGAGATGGCAGATGAATATACACTGGTGCATAAGGCAAACTTTAGCTTCTGGCAAGAATTTCATCCTGTGAGGGGTATAAATTGGGAGAAGGAGAGATCGTATACTATGTAACAAAAAATAGAGAACACTGGTAAGAGTTTACCACAGGTTAAAAAAGAAGCCCAAGAGGGTGGAAAGGAGATGAAAGGTCTCAACTGTTTCCACTGTGGTAAAGTGGTAAGGTTGTTAAAGTGCTGGTTGTTAAAGAAGGGCACTGTGGGTAAAGATGTGCTCAAGGAAGCTCAGCTAGTGGCAATAGTGAAAGTAGGAAAAGAAACCCCAAAAAATGTTGAGGAGCTGCAGGAGAGTGCACAGGCTAGGCAGGGGCTAGGTATGGAGATAGTGCTTGATCTCTATAAAAAAATTCGCCTCTGTGGGTTAAAGTTACGCAGAGCGGGGTCAGAAGGGCAAGAAGTTACAATTTTGAGAGATACAGGATCTAACCAGACTCTAATAGTAATAGATAAACATATTTGCACTCTTTCTGACCTGTTAGCCGAGAGAATGGTAATTTGTGGGATAGATGAACAGAAATTTAGTGTTCCCTTACATAAGATCAGCTTGGAGTGCCAACTCAAGACTGGAGAATTAACAATGGGTGTGATTGATAGAGTGTCAGTTCCAGAAATCCAGTTTGCTCTTGGGAATGATTTAGCAGGATCCAAGGTGGGAGTGACACCCCTTTTGTGGAGAAGCCCAAGGAAGACCAAGAAACTGAGAAGTTAAAACAGTAATATCCTGGTATTTTCCCAGACTGTGTGGTAACCACATCCCACTACCATAAGTCATAACACAAAGTGAAAAGTAAGAAGAAAGATGAAGGAGTTGAGGTTCAGCACAGTGGTTAGCACTGCTGCCTCACAGCACCAGAGACCCGGGGTTCAATTCCCGCCTCAGGCGACTGACTGTGTGGAGTTTGCACATTCTCCCCGTGTCCCACTGTATCCCCGTGTCTCTGGTTTCCTCCCACAGTCCAAAAAATGTGCAGGTTAGGTGAATTGGCCATGCCCGTAGAGTTAGGCGAAGGGGTAAATGTAGGGGTATGGGTGGGTTGCGCTTCGGCGGGTCGGTGTGGACTTGTTGGGCTGAAGGGCCTGTTTCCACACTAAG
>NC_057752.1:14689522-14696129 GCF_004010195.1 Chiloscyllium plagiosum
TGGGTAATGCTAGTTCAGACTAAACTGGTAGGCAGAGCGAGCAAGGTATTTGCAGTGCTGTCAGATGAGGGGTGAAGAGATTATGAAGAGGTCAAACAGGCTATTTTCAGTGCTTACAAATTGGTACCAGAAACGTAAAGACAGCGGTTCAGAAACATAAAGAGGGAACCAGGTCAGATTTACATTGAGTTCAAAAGAATTAAACATAGCCATTTTGATAGATGGGTGTAGGACTTAAAAATAGATAAGACCTATGAGCCTCTGAGAGATTATTCTCCTGGAAGAGTATCAAAACTCACTTCCAAAGATGATAAGAATTCACGTAGATGAACAGAAAGTTCAACAAGTGAGAAGAGCAGCAGAGATGGCAGATGAATATACACTGGTGCATAAATGCAAACTTTAGCTTCTGGCAAGAATTTCATCCTGTGAGGGGTATAAATTGGGAGAAGGAGAGATCGTATACTATGTAACAAAGAATAGAGAACACTGGTAAGAGTTTACCACAGGTTAAAAAAGAAGCCCAAGAGGGTGGAAAGGAGATGAAAGGTCTCAACTGTTTCCACTGTGGTAAAGTGGTAAGGTTGTTAAAGTGCTGGTTGTTAAAGAAGGGCACTGTGGGTAAAGATGTGCTCAAGGAAGCTCAGCTAGTGGCAATAGTGAAAGTAGGAAAAGAAACCCCAAAAAATGTTGAGGAGCTGCAGGAGAGTGCACAGGCTAGGCAGGGGCTAGGTATGGAGATAGTGCTTGATCTCTATAAAAAAATTCGCCTCTGTGGGTTAAAGTTACGCAGAGCGGGGTCAGAAGGGCAAGAAGTTACAATTTTGAGAGATACAGGATCTAACCAGTCTCTAATAGTAATAGATAAATGTATTTGCACTCTTTCTGACCTGTTAGCCGAGAGAGTGGTAATTTGTGGGATAGATGAACAGAAATTTAGTGTTCCCTTACATAAGATCAGCTTGGAGTGCCAACTCAAGACTGGAGAATTAACAATGGGTGTGATTGATAGAGTGTCAGTTCCAGAAATCCAGTTTGCTCTTGGGAATGATTTAGCAGGATCCAAGGTGGGAGTGACACCCCTTTTGTGGAGAAGCCCAAGGAAGACCAAGAAACTGAGAAGTTAAAACAGTAATATCCTGGTATTTTCCCAGACTGTGTGGTAACCACATCCCACTACCATAAGTCATAACACAAAGTGAAAAGTAAGAAGAAAGATGAAGGAGTTGAGGTTCAGCACAGTGGTTAGCACTGCTGCCTCACAGCACCAGAGACCCGGGGTTCAATTCCCGCCTCAGGCGACTGACTGTGTGGAGTTTGCACATTCTCCCCGTGTCCCACTGTATCCCCGTGTCTCTGGTTTCCTCCCACAGTCCAAAAAATGTGCAGGTTAGGTGAATTGGCCATGCCCGTAGAGTTAGGCGAAGGGGTAAATGTAGGGGTATGGGTGGGTTGCGCTTCGGCGGGTCGGTGTGGACTTGTTGGGCTGAAGGGCCTGTTTCCACACTAAGTAATCTAATCTAAAGTAGTGGACACTCTGTTTGACGTAATGGTGCAGGAAAAACCTGAACAGGCACTTTAAGGGTCAGGCAAAAGTGCTTAGTCCTGAAAGACTAATGGATTTACAACAGAAAGATGAGACAATAAAAAATCGATATGTTGATGCTTACTCAGAATAGGAGGGAGAGAATATTCCTGAAGGTTATTATCTCAAAGATAGAATCCTCCGGCGAAAATGGAGACCATGGCAGGTTAGTGCAGAGGAGAAACGGGCCGAAGTGCATCGGTTTCTGTGGCTGTTAGCATAAAGACAGGAAGTGTTACAGGTAGCACATGAACTACCTGTAGGAGGTCACCTAGTGGTACGAAAGACTCATGTTAAGGTACAAAAGCATTTCTATTGGTCTGGAATGCACAGGGATGTGGTTAATTTCTACCATATGTGACATACATGCCAAATGGTAGGTAAGCTACGGACAGTTATAAAACCAGCACTTTCCCCACATTGGAAGAACCTTTCACGCGGATAATGATTGATTGTGTTGGCCCTTTCCCGGGAACTAAAAGTGGAAACCAGTACTTGCTACCAGATGTCTGGAGGCAATTCCATGATGGAGTATTAAGGCAAAAAGGGTGAGCGAGGACTTGGTAGCTTTCTTCACACAGTATGGGCTATTCAGAGAGATTCAGTTGGACCAAGGGTCTAATTTTACTGCTAGGATGTTGAAGGAAGTCATGGGTAGCTTAGGTATATGGCACTTTAAATCAAGTGTGTATCATCCTGACCAGGGGGCTTTGGAAAGGTTGTATCAGACCTTGAAGACCATGTTGAGAGCATGCTGTCAGGATTACCTGAATGATTGGGACAAACGTATCCCATCTATATTGTTTGCCATTGGAGATACCGCAAACAAATCTACTCAGTTTACTCCCTTCGAGTTATGAACATGAAGTGAGAGGCCCTTTGAAATTAATTAAAGAAAAATTGACAGGACCAAAGTCGGAGATCTCACACTTGGATTAAATATCGGAGATGAGGGAGAGATTAAATAGAGAAGGTGAGTTAGCCAAACAGCACCTAAAGAGGGCACAGCATAGAATGAAGCAGGTGGCAGATGACAACTCTGAGACTCGGACATTTTCCCGAGGGGATGATGTATTAGTACTGTTACCAGTGATAGGAGAGTCCTTCAAAGCCAGGTTTAGTGGTCCCTATCAAACTGAGAAAAGGTTGAACTATCTAGTAAAGATGCCAGATCGAAAAAAAGGTATCGAGTGTGTCATGAGAACATGTTGAATACTAGAGAGAAAGAACTGGAGAAACAGGGGGTAATTACTGCCACACAAAGTGAGGAATCAAATTCAGATATTGTGGATATTGATGTGCCTCAAAATATGTTAAAAAACAAAGAAGTCCTTGAGGAGTGGGATAGGTTCGTAAACTATCTATCTCAGGAGCACAGAACACAGTTGAAAGGTTTGTTCTGCAGTATAAGGGCTTTTGTAGGAATCAAATGGGGAGGACTAATGTTACTGTATGTGAAGTAGACGGATGGAATACTGTTCTGATAACACAGCACCCCTATTGGCTTAATCCTTTCAAAGCCAGACAGGTCCAGAAGAAGGTGGAGGCCATGCTTAACGAGGTTATCATTGAACCAAGCCAGAGCGAGGGGAGTTGCCGATCGTCTTAGTTCCCAAAACGGACAGGACTGAATGATTCTGCGTGGATTACTGGAAGGTCAACATCGTTACAAAATCGGACTCATATCCAATACAGAGTTTGGAAGACTGTATCGAGAAAGTTGGACAAGGCAGTTACATCACCTAGTTGGACTTACTGTGTGGTTACCAGCAGGTACCTTTATCACAGATGACGAAAGGAATCTCTTTGGCGTTTGTAA
Source organism: Chiloscyllium plagiosum (assembly GCF_004010195.1). NCBI lineage: Eukaryota > Metazoa > Chordata > Chondrichthyes > Orectolobiformes > Hemiscylliidae > Chiloscyllium > Chiloscyllium plagiosum. The sequence continues at coordinate 14,692,927 of NC_057752.1, forward strand.
CCCCAAATGGGCTACATGAATTTAAAATGATGCCCTTTGGAATGAAGAAAGCACCTGCCACATTCCAAAGACTCATAAACAGCACTGTGGCTGGATTAACTAACTGTGCAGTCTATTTGGACGATGTAGTGATCTTTTGTTAGTCCTGTAAAAATCTCACGCTACAGCTAGCAAAGCTCTTTGAATGACTATGAGAAGCAAAATTGGTGATAAACTTAAATAAAACTGAATTTGCAAAAGCAGAGGTGATTCTCTTGGGACATAACATCGGTCATGGAATGCAAAGATGAAGGCCATTGAGAAATTTCCACGACCAAACTCAAAGAAAGAGGTGTTTCGATGTTGGGACTAAGCGGATTCTATGGGACGTTTGTTCCAAACTTCAGCAGTGAAGTGGCACCATTAACTGATTTGTTGAAGAAGAACATAAAATTTTGGTAGACAGAACAATGCCTGGAGGCATTCAACTATTTAAAAGCAGCATTAACCACTGCACCAGTTTTAGTTACACCAAATGTTTGGAAAACTTTCAAAGTTGAAGCTAGTGACATTGCATTTGGAGCGGTACTGCTCCAGGAAGATGATGATGGGATTGAACTGCCAGTTGGTTACTTTGTGAAGAAAATCAGCATCCACCAGAAGAAATACTCCACGATCGAAAAAGAACTATTGAGTTTGGTGCTGGCCTCACAACATTTTAATGTGAATGTCATGAACAATATGTCAGAGACGGTTGTGTACATTTTCACAATCTTCTTACATTCTTGGAATGCTTTAAAGACAAGAATATGAAACTACTCCATTGGAGTCTTATGTCACAGACTTTTAATTTACAAATCATACATGTTGTGGGTCATAACAATGTAATTGCAGGTGCGTTATTGTGGATTTAACTGATAAAGTATAGATCAGATTGGTATCTACTCAGTTATATATATGTGTGGGAAGAAGTTAATATGAAGTTAGATTAAAGTAATATGTATGTTATGATAATGTGGTTAAGGAATAGAGGGAAAAATGAAGCCATCTTTTCATTATGATGGTTCATTTTTTCTTAAGAGGGCTAGTGTTATGAAGGTGTAGAGGTGTATTGTACCTTTGAGAGAGAGGAAGCTAGCAAGGACTGACTGAATGCACAGTGTGTCCTGGACAAGGTATAAATGTAACACTTGATTGAAACAAATAGCTGGTGCTGTGTTTCCATGGAACAAAAACAAATTCAAGTTCGGACAATCAGTTTAAATTATGCCCCAGATACCAAAATCCAATTGAATTTGAATTTTACTGTTTCAGATGACATCAAACCAATGAAGTGATCTAATGTTTTGGGGTATAAAGCTAGACACTTTGCTCAGTTAAGGGAAGGACTGCCAAGAAAACCAACAAGTATAGATGTGAGACGAATAGCTCTCTGAAGGGTACCTGTTCATATGAAAAACGTGTGAAGCAGAATACTGAAGAAAAGATGACAGAGGAAAATCTACAGAGGAAGATACAAAAGAGAAGATTTGATAGCTGGCTGGTTTTGAAATTTGAATGTTTTTTGTAAATCTTAATTGAGGTTTTTATCGGGCCAGTATTGTATAGTGGGAGGTAAAAGATAGGTTTAATGTTCTCTTTTGGACTTAAAGAATAAAACTGGTAATTGTTACATTAAATAGTGGCCTCTGGGATAGTTCTTTGCCTCTCAAAATTTAATAGATTACAGCGCAAGGTGAACTTCTCTGTGAGTTGGGTTTAAGTTAGCAGAGGGGTTTACCCTGTGTCGTAACAATTTGGGGACACCACTCATCATGTACACCACAGGTACTCATCTGCCCTGGTCAACTGCAGGCAAAGATATCCCAAGGCATGATACATTGGTAAGACCAGGCAGACACTATGACAATGGATGAATGGGGACCACGCAACAATCACCAGACAGGGGTGTTCCCTCCCAGTTGGGGAACACTTCAGCGATCAGGAACATTCAGCCTCGGATCTTCCAATGACCAACCTCCAAGGTGGACTTTGGGCTAAACAACGCAAAGTGGCCAAGCAGAGGCGGATAGCCAAGTTCGGTACCCATGAGGATGGCCTCAATTGGGACCTTGGGTTCATGTCACACTACAGGTGACCCCACTACACTATACACAACACACACACACACACTTACATACTCTCACAGAACCTCTCACGTCCACACGCTCTCTCTCAGAACACACACACACCCCTCACACTCACAGCCACACCCACACAAACACATATACACCCTCTCACAGGTTTATACTCCATCACACTCACACACCCACTCTACCAAGTGCACACACATGCAAGCACACAGACACACACATTCTCTTTCTCTCTCTCTCTGCCATACACACACACACATATAAGTCTATAGGGTGAATTTGCATTTGTAGAATTGCAATCACAGATACATTCTATTTTGTTCAAAGTGCACGCAACCTGCAGGTAGTCAATGCAAAAGCAGTAAATCCATGTAACATTTTATAAATTCCTACTTTGGAAATAGAACCAGTCTGGCTAATGATGAGGATACAGACAGACTCTAACCTTACACTTTTAAAGCATTGTCTGAGCTGTCACATTTTTTCATAAAACCTTAAGTTATCTTGAGAATGTGACTGGAAAGAAGTTCTGGGTTTTACATATTAATGAACCGAAACCTGCAACCCAGTCTAAATGAAGGAAAACTTAACAGCAATATGGGTTTGTTCAATATATCATTTTAGTTGCATGATACTATAATCTTTTGCTATAAGAAAGGATCAAGACAAAAGATGGAAAATTATAGGCCAATTAGCCTCACCTCAGTTGTTGGTAAAATTCTAGAATCCATCATTAAGGATGAGGTTTCTAAATTCTTAGAAGAGCAGGGTTGGATTAGAACAAGTCAACATGGATTTAGTAAGGGGAGGTCGTGCCTGACAAACCTGTTGGAATTCTTTGAAGAGGTGACAAGTAGGTTAGACCAGGGAAACCCAGTGGATGTGGTCTATCTAGACTTCCAAAAGGCCTTTCATCAGGTACCACACAGGAGGCTGCTGAGCAAGGTGAGGGCCCATGGTGTTCGAGGTGAGCTACTGGTATGGATTGAGGATTGGCTGTCTGACAGAAGGCAGAGAGTTGGGATAAAAGGTTCTTTTTCGGAATGGCAGCCGGTGACAAGCGGTGTCCCGCAGGGTTCAGTGTTGGGGCCG
>NC_057752.1:14696708-14703207 GCF_004010195.1 Chiloscyllium plagiosum
TCTTCAAGGCAGAGATTGATAAATTCTTGATGTCACAAGGAATTAAGGGCTACGGGGAGAATGCGGGTAAGTGGAGTTGAAATGCTCATCAGCCATGATTGAATGGTGGAGTGGACTCGATGGGCCGAATGGCCTTACTTCCGCTCCTATGTCTTATGGTCTTATGGTCTTAAATTCTGTGTCTTATGGTCCTGCTCCACAAACACCTGAAGAAGAACAGCGCTCCGAAAGCTAGTACTTCCAGATAAACCTGTTGGACTCTAATCTGGTGATGTGTGATTTTTTTACTTGTCCATGCCAGTCCAACCCTGGCACCTCCACTTCTTGGGTGAAGGTTGAGTCAGATATTGTGTCACTGCATTGGTTTCCTTTTTCTCCTCTGCGGTCTATCACTCCTTCTGGGTGCCCTTTGTTTCAGTTTTCTTACTGGAGGGTGACATCTTTCTGTCCTTTGGGGGACCATGGCATGTGTTGCCATTTCCGGCCACTGAGCTTATGTGGTGACCCCAAGCCACTCCTACATCTTGTCTTAAGCAGACATTGTACAAGTAGCCTGCTTCCCCAAGCAGATTACAGCACTTGGACTCTTTACAGTCCTTTGTAAGGTGCCCCCACCATTTGCAGTTCCGGCAGAGGTTTATTTTGCAATCTGCTGTCATGTGCCCTGATCTCCCGTAGGTTTGGCATACTCTAGGCTGGCCAATGTATGTCAGGTAGTCTTGGCTGCCTCTGATTGTGAGGGCAGTGGAGGGTGTTCCCACTGCCATCCACCTTCAGGGTCACCTTGACCTGCTGTTTCTGGTTCAGATCCCAAAGGGATCCACAATATCAGTGCTGCCTACTTCAACCTGTACAGATGTCCCCAGGAAGGTCAGGGCATCTGCTGCTGGGATGTAGCTGTCATACATATAGATTGTAACAAGCCGGCTCCTCTGTGCAGAGAGAATGAGCAATGATGCTGCAGATGGAATGGAGAGAGGACCTTGACCTTCTTTCTACTCAAATACCTTCACATTGCATCATGCTTCTGAATGTCACAGCGAACTACTCCTGTTGGGGAAGTCCTGCTCCACCTTCTTCACTGTCATCTTCACTGTATTTTGGATCCTCTGACCTGGAATGAAAAAGATAGAATTAAGCCTTTTAAGAATTAGAATTAAGAATTTAATACCAGAGACTGAATCAATCCAATGCTGACTGCCCACTGTTAACCAGCTGTTGATGAAAACTACTTCACTTAAACTCACATTCTAGAAACTGATTAATACATGTCCATAATAGCACTGGAAAATGGGACAGGCTGGGTGGCTCTTTCAGGAGCTGGTACAGACATAATGGTTCAAATGGCCTCCTGTACTGTAAAACTCGATGTCTATGCTTTCTTAATGAAGGAAAACGCTGATTTACAATACATTAATCCCACCTCAGTTTGTCAGATTATGACATGCAGAAATAGAAACTCAAGGTGAGATGCAGAAAAGGACAGTGTGACGAAGACAAGGACCAGTCTTTGTTGGGACAGAGACTGGCAGCATAAGAGAAAACTCACTCACTGTCACACAGCCAGTAGCTACTGAAAGAAAGTGTATGAAATTGAGCCTCTCAATTATTTCCATATATGAACAGTTGTAAATTGACTCTCAAAATCATTGATTGGCTGGAGGTCCATGACTAATGGCAGGGATCCGCACTGGACCGCTGTTGTTTGAGATTTATATAAATGTCTTGGGTGAAAATGTAGGTGGATAAGTTAGTAAGTTTGCAGACAACACAAAGATCAGTGGAGTTGTGGATTATGTGGAAAGTAGTCAAAAGTTACACTGGGATATAGATCATTGGAGATATAGGCAGAGAAACGGCAAATGAAGTTTAATCCGGGTAAGTGCGAGGTGTTGCACTTTGGGAGATTAAATGTTAAGGAAAAGTATACAGTTAATGGCAGGACTCTGAACAGCATTGATGTACAGAGGGATTTTGGGATCCTAGTCCATAGTTTCTCGAAAGTGGCCACACAAGTAGATAGAGTGATAAAGAAAGCATAAGGCATGTTTCCCTTTATTGGTCAGAGCATTAAGTACAAGAGTCAGGAAGTGATGTTGCAGCTTTATAAAACTTTGGTTAGGCTGCACTTCGAATATTGCATTCAATTCTGGTCACCACGTTACAGGAAGGATGTGATGGCTTTGAGGGGGTGGAGAAGAAATTTACTACGATAATTTCTGATCATTCAATTTTTATGTATTTCTTTGCATTGTCCAAATCACATTTTATCAATTCAACCCTAAGATATGTATATTATTTCGTGGTCATTGGCTGGCCAGTATTTATTAGGCGAAACTGAGGACTGCAGATGCTGAAGATTACAGTCAAGGTTAGAGTGGTGCTGGAAAAGCACAGCAGGTTAGGCAGCATCCTGATGAAGGGCCCCTGCCTAAAACGTTGATTTTCCTGCTCTTTAGATGCTGCCTGACCTGCTGTGCTTTTCCAGCACAACTCTAATCTTGACCAGCGTTTATTGCCCATCCAAAGTTGCCCTTGAGAACATGGTGGTGAGCTGAAAGGAAATTATCAAATTGAGTCTCTCAGTTATTTCTGCTGTGCATTCACCCACAATGCTGTTAGGGAGGGAATTCCAAGATTATGACCCTGAAACAGTGAGGGAACGGATAGGAACTTGCATGTGGTGGTCTTCCCATGAATCTGCTGCCCTTGTCCTTCTAGGTGGAAATGGTCATGGGTTTTGAAGGTGTTGTCTGAGGATCTTTGGTGAATTTCTGCAGTACATCTTATAGATAGAAAACACTGCTGATCTGATGGTCAGTGGTCGATGTGGATGTTTGTGGACATGGTGTCAATCAAGCGGCTGCTTTTTCCTGGATGGTGTCGAGCTTATTGAGTGTTGTTGGAGCTGAACCGATCAAGGCAAGTGGGAAGTATTCCATCACTGTCCTGCACTGCACCTTATAGATGATGGATCGGCTTTGGGGAATTAGGAGGTGAGTTATACCCCCCACTGTATTCCAAGCCTCTGACTTGCTCTTGTAGCCAGTGTGTTTATGTGGCTCGTCCAGTTGAGTTTCTGGTCAATAGTAATCCCTAGGATGTTGATAGTTGGGGATTCAGTGATGGTAACACTGAATGTTAAGGCTAGGTGATTAGACTGTGTCTTTTTGGTGATGCTCATAGCCTGGCCACGAATGTGTGGCACAAATGTTACTTGCCACGTGTCAGCCCAAGTCTGGATATTGTCCAGATCTTGTTGTATTTAAACTGCTTAAACTGCTTCAGTATCTGAGGAGCTGTGAAGGTGCTGAACATTAAACAATCATCAGCGATCATCCCCACTTCTGACCTTATGATGAAGAGAAGGTCATTGATGAATCAGCTAAAGATAGTTTGCCTAGAACACTACCCTGAGGAACTCCTGCAGAGATGCCCTGGAGCTGAGATGACTGACCTTCAGCAACCATGACCATCTTCCTTTGTTCCAGGCGCAACTCCAACCAGCAGAAAGCTTCCACTTGATACCCATTGATTCCTGTTTTGCTAGTGTTCCTTGATGCCACATTCAGTTGAAAGTAGCCTTGATATGAAAGGCTATCATTCTCTGAATTGGTCTTCTGTCCATGAAACAAGGCTGTAATGAGGTTAATAGTTGAGTGACCCTGGTGGAATGCAAGCTGGACGTCACTGAGCAGGATATTGCTGAGCAGGTGCTATTTGATAGTACTGTTGGTGACATCGCTTTCCTGATGATTGAGAGTGGATTGATGGGGTCGTATTGGCTGGGTTGGATATTTCCTGCTTTTTGTGCACAAGGCATACACGAAAAACTTTTCACATTTGCAGCTCAACGCTAGTGTTGTAACTGTACTGGAATAACTTGGTGAGGGGAGCAGCAAGTTCTGGAGCACAAGTCTTCAGTACTATTGGTGGAATTTTGTTAGGGGCTATAGCCTTTGCAGTATCCAGTGCTTCTATCTGTTCCTTGAAATTATGTGAGGTGAATTGAATTGGCTGAAGACTAAGATCCATAATGCTGGGGACCACAGGAAGAGGCTGAGATGGGTCATCCACTTGAGATTTCTGGCTGAAGATTGCTGTGAAAGCGTCAGCCTTATCTTTTGCACTGATGTGCTGGGCTTTACCATCGTTAAGGCTGGAGATATTTGTGAAGCCTTATCCTCCAGTGAGTTGTTTAATTCATTGCAGAATCCCTACAGTGTGGAATCAGGCCATTCTGCCCATTGAGTCAACACTGACCCTCCAAAGAGCAGCCCACCCATACCCAGCCCCTATCCTATTCTTGTAACTGCACATAGCCCATGGCTAATCCACCTCACCTACACATCCCTGGACGCTATGGGCAATTTAGCATGGTCAATCCATCTAACCTACACATTTATGTACTGTGGGAAGAAGCTCACGCAGACACAGGCAGAATGCATGCACTACAAGCAGACAGTTGCCTGAAGCTGGAATCAAACCCGGGTTCCTGGTACTGTGAGGCAGCAGCTAACTACTGAGCCACCATTATTCACGGCTGGATATGGCAGGACGTCTCAGTTTAAATCTAATCTGTTGTTTGTGATCTCGGTTAGCTCTGTCTATCACTTGCTGGTACACATTTAGCCTTGTTTCATAATTTCATCAGGTTGACATCTCATTTTCAGTTGTGCGTGATGCTGCTCCTGGCATACCCTCTTGCAGTCTCCATTGAACCAGGGTGATTCCCTGGCGTGATGATAATGGTTGAGTTAGTTTTTTTTTTATTCATTCATGAGATGAGGGTATCACTGACTAGAACAGCACTTATTGCCCATCCCTAATTGCCCACAGCCAAGTTAAGAGTCAACTATATTGCTGTGGCTCTGGAGTCACATGTAGGCCAGACCATGTAAGGATGGCAGTTTTCTTCCTTAAAGAACATCAATGAACCAGGTGGATCTTTCTGATAATCGGGCATCTCTGCAGTCTAATTTCCAGAATTTCATTAAATTCAAATTGCACCATCTGCCATGGTGGGATTTAAACCCAGGTCCTCAAAACATTAGCTGGTTTCTGCAATAATCGTCTAGTGGTAGCCACTAAGCCAACCCCCACCTTCACCAATTGATCTTATTCATAGAGTATACAAGAGTTCATTCGATCCATTGAGACTGTACCGCCAAAAGTATATGTCCACACACACTAGTCCCGCTTTCCTGCACTAGGTAAATTATGAAACCCTCAGCCACACAAGATTATGACACTTCAGGTGCTTATGATTAGATTAGATTACTTACAGTGTGGAAACAGGCCCTTCAGCCCAACAAGTCCACACCAACCCGCCAAAGCACACCCACCCAGACACATTCCCCTATATTTACCCTTGCACCTAACACTACAGGCAATTTGGCTTGGCCAATTCACCTAACCTGCACATTTTTGGATGTGGGAGGAAACCAGAGCACCCGGAGGAAACCCACACAGACACCACACAGTCAGTCGCCTGAGGCGGGAATTGAACTCGGGTCTCTGGTGCTGTGAGGCAGCTGTGCTAACCACTGTGCCGCCCATAAAGTATGTTTTGAAGGTTGTGAGTTTTCCTCCCTCAACTACATTCCCAGACAGTGTATTCCAGACCTTGTCCACCATCTGGGTGAAGAAGACTTTCCTCTAATCTCCTCTGAACCTCCTGCCTTTCACTTTAAAGTTATGCCCTATTTAATGACCCTTTGACTGAGAGGAACAGCTGCTTTCTATTCATTCTGCCCATGTCCCTGATAATCTTGTGCACCCCAATCTTCTCTGCTCAAAACAAAGCAACAATTGTCACTCTACACATCTGGAATTCATCTCAGGCAACATCCTGGTAACTTTCCTTTGCATCCCCTCCATAGTAATTCCATCCTTCCTTTGGTGTAGAGACCAAAACTGCACAAAGTTGTCCAGCTGTGACCTAACCAAATTTTTGTCTGCAACATAACTAACCATCTCTTGTAAACTCTGCCTCAACTGAAAAATGCAAGCATCCCATCTGTTACTTAACTCACCTATTAACCTGTCCAGCCACCTTGAGAGATCTTTGGACAAGCACACCACACTCTGTTCCTTTGAGTTTCCTAGTGTTCTCTTATTCATTGAGCACTTCCTTGTCTTGCTACCTCTTCCAATATGCATTATCTCACATTTATGAGGATTAAATTCTGTCACTGACCTCTCTTCCTTTCATTCACTTTGCCTACCTGCCTTGCATCAGACTCACTTTTCTTTCCTTCTCTCATATGCCCTGCCTGCCTTCCTCAATTTTTTTCTCAAGTTCACGCTCACCCTCTCCTCCTCTTCATTCTGCCCCTTGCTCAGTTCTTTTCTCCCTCTCAATCAATTTCTTTCTGATTTCTCTGTCTTTCACTATTTCTGACAATCTCTCTATGTCTCTCTTTTTAAAATGTCTCAACTTATTTCTATATCCCTCGATTCCACAGGTTCCCCCCCCCCCCCCCCCCCCCCCCCCACC
>NC_057752.1:14703217-14703466 GCF_004010195.1 Chiloscyllium plagiosum
ATCCATCTGTCTGGCCATCTCTTTCCATCCCTCTCTTTCTCTATCTATTTCTATCCCTTCCACTTTAGAAACACATGCTAACAGTTCCTATTCAAACTAATTTTTTCCATGTGACTAACTCTAACCCATATAATTTATTCACCAATAGTCACTGACTGGTCTGTAATAGCTGTGCTTGACTTCACAATCCTTTGTCAAGTCTCCATTTCCAGATGGTGCAAGTCTTCAGCCTTCTGGCACCTCTCCCGA
>NC_057752.1:14703966-14718966 GCF_004010195.1 Chiloscyllium plagiosum
AGGATGTGGTCCAGAGTCGGACTTGTCCTAGTGAGGATTTGGTGCAATGTAGGATTTGGCCCACTATAGGAAGTGGCCCAATGTTGGACCTGGCCCAGAGTAGGACCTGGCCCAGTGTCAGATAGGTCCACTGTAGGATGTGGCACAGTGTAAGGTGTGGCACAGTGTAAGGTGTGGCTCAGTGTTGGATCTGGCCAATAGAGGGTGTAGCTTAGTATCAGATGTAGCTCAGAGTAGAACCTGGCCCACTGAAGGATGTGGGCCAGTTCAGAATATGTCTCAGTGTAGGACCTGGTCCAGAGCACTACCTGGCCCAGTATAGGATGTGGCCCAGAGAAAGGCATGGCCTGGAGTAGAACAAGTCTCAATATAGGATGTAGCCCAGAGCAGGACATGTCCCAATGCAGGATGTGGCCTGGAGGATGGTATGCAGAGTAAGATGGGTTCACTGGAGGACCTGGCCCAGTGCAGCACTTGGCCCAGTGTTGGATTTGGTCCATTAAATGGTGTCACTTGGAGTAGGACCTGGCCCAATAGAGGATGTGGCCCAGAGTAAGACCTGGCCCAAGAGGATCTAGTCCAGATTAGGACTTGTTCCAGTGCAGTATGTGGCCCCTATGCGGTTCAGTGTCAGATATAGCCCAGAATAGCACCTGGCCCAGTGTAGGACCTAGCCCAGAAGACAATGTGGCCCAGAGGAGGATTTGGTCGAGTGCATGTTCCCGGGTAGAATGTGGCCCCAAAAGGGATGTGACCCAGAGTAGGTTGAGACCTGTACAGAGTGTGGCCCATTGTTAGGATGTGATCCAATCAATACTGTGGGTCAGTGTCGGATGTTGTGGCCAAGTGTAGGGTGTGGCCCAGAGTAAGACCTGGCCCAGTGAAGGACATGGCCCAGAGTAAGGTGTGGCTCAGAGTAGGATGTGGCAAGTGATTTCAAATAAACCTGTTGGACTATAACCTGATGTCATGTGACTTTTGACCTTGTCCACCCAAGTCCAACAAAGGCACTTCATATCCCTGCAGGAGCTGCTGTTCTCTGCAGTGTATACGAGGACTGCTGTTCTCTACGGTATACACAGAATGAGTTTCCATGCACATTTCCCCTTCATTATCAAGATCACCCATTTCTAACTCAGTATCGTCATCCAACTCTACCCTACTCATCACATCTACTGCTAAAACTGTCTTTTGTCACCTCTCGGGAATAAACAATGCTAACACATGCCACCCAGATCTCCTACAAACCTCCCTGTAACCTTGAGCTCATCCAAGACTCTGCTCCCCATTGACTTACTTGCATAAAGTCTTGTTCACCCAACAACTCCTGTGCTTGCTGATACACAAAGGCTCCTGCTTCAAATGGACCGACATTTTAAAGTTAAACAGAAATTGCTCGAAGAACTCAACTGGTCTGGCAGCAGCTGGGGAGAGAAACCAGGGAAAAGTTTTAAGGTCATTGCTGCTTTTTTAGAATTAATTTTGATTCTCCACTGTTCTTTATTTTAGTTTACCAATATTCTGAAGCTGCATTCCTGCTTTCTGATGAAGGGTGACTCTACCGAAACTTTGACTCTACTTTCTCTCCAGAGATGCTGCCACACCTGCTGAGTTTCTCCAGCAATTTCTATTTGGGTTCCTGTTTTCTTTGCTGGTTATGATCATCTCTATCTCTGATCTCTTCTGGCCCAGTGTAGGGTGTGACATTTAGAAACAGTCAACAGAAGTCAGAATAAAAGACATAACCTCATAAGAAACGCGCAGTGTAAAATTTAAAGAAAGCGAGACAATTGCAGAGAGGTGATCTGATAAAGGTGAGGAATGAATGAGCATAGATTCAGATCCACAGGAAAGGAGCTATACTAACTCCAGAACCATGGAACATCTCAGAGACAGAGCAGCACAGAACTAAAATCTCAAAATTGTTCAACTGACTCGCCTCTGAAACAACTTGATGTTTTAATTTGAAAATCTCCTGCTGACATTTGCAACTGGGAAGATATCAGAAGCACTGCACTCAGAGAAAAAAATCGTACAGTTGAGGAAATATCTGGGGATGAGGTGATAGCTCTGCGCAGCCCCCTTGAACATCCTTTTAAATAAGTTTCAAAATTCGATCACTGTGAACCAAGGATAAACAATCAGAAGAAACAAATACTTCTCTTGGTTTGACTTTGCTGGGTGTAAAACCACCCTTTCAAAACCCTTGGGAAAGGAGTTTTAAAAATCTATCACCCTGAGTTCAGGATAGAAATTCACATTATTCCCACCTCCTGCCCAGGATGACCATGCGTGCTCTCGACTGCAAATTACCCCTTAGCATTGTCAGCAGTCTCTCACCTTGACAATGATGACTATGATTAGATTAGATTCCCTACAGTGTGGAAACAGGCCCTATGGCCAACAAGTCCACACCGACCCTCTGAAGAGTAACCCACCCAGACCCATTACCTGACTAATGCAACTAACACTATGGTCAATTTAGCATGGCCAATTCACCTGGCCGCATATCTGTGGATTGTGGGAGGAAACTGGAGCACCTGGAGGAAACTCACGCAGACACGGGGAGAATGTGCAAACTCCACACAAAACAATCACTCAAGGCAGGAATTGTACCTGGGTCCCTGGTGCTATGAGGCAGCAGTGCTAACCACTGAGGCACCGTGCTGCCCCAAGGTACTTCAGGATCATGAGTTCCGGTTCTTTTTGTGATGGAAAGAACGAGTGGCTCTTCCAAACAAGCCAAAGAAACACAATCTCCACAATAAATATAACTACAGTTCACAAATATTGTGTTAACCTGTTTCCATGCTATAGATTTCCCAGCGTGGTATGGTGTGGTGTCCTTCCTGCAGCAGCCTCACAACATACACTGACAGACCTGCCCCATCAGAGCTGTACTCCAGTGTTATATAATGTCAGACCTGTACCTACTTGCACTGTGCCCCAGTGGTATGCAGTGACAGACCTGTCCTCACCAGTACTGTACCCCAGTGTTATACAGGAACAGACCTGTCCTCACCAGTACTGTAACCTCAGTGTGATGTTGTAAGTGATCAGAATTAATGATACGTGCAACTGTATAGATGCAAAAGACAGGTGAAAGTACGGACTACAATGGGAACAAGAAACAAGGTGATTTGATTTTCAGAAGAGGGCGAGAGAGAAAGGGGAGAGGGAAGAGGGAAAGAGGTGGGTGAGAGAGATGGGGAGAGAGGGAGGGAAGGGGAAGGGGGAAAGAGAGGGGTAGAAAGAGGAGGAGATAGAGTTGAAGTTAGAGAGACAGAGAGAGAGTGTCAGGCAAGTCTTTGTGTGGTCTGTCAATGTTCAGTTCTGTGTGTACAGTTGACATTTCTTTCTCAAGTACAAGACCCCTCCCAGATCTCTAAAACTCCCTCTAGTAGACTGTCTGTAATGGTCTACAGCTCCTTCCTGCAATTCCTCACGATATCTTTTACGATATCTCAGTCCTCAATTCCCCACTGCCCTGTCAATCTCCACAACATCTCAAATCCCTGTGACACTTTGCACCTCTATAACTTCTTTACAATGCGCCTTATATTTGAAATTGCCTCCATGCCCTCTATATCTCTTTCGCTTCCTCCAACACATATTCCTCTCCCTACCTCTGGAAACCCCTCCAGTCATAACAATTTGTACTGGCTTTGTAAGGTCATTCAGGCTTTTATCTCTCTCCGTATCCATGTCACCACTTTCAGCACCTAAAACTCTCCCTGTTTCTATCATCTCATTAAACTCTAAAATTTTCTCCTTCTTCAACGTCTCCTCCTGTTACTGGAACCCCTGCTATCACTTTAACACCTGCAGCTCAAACAAATTTCCCTTTCTCTTTATACCATCAAGTGGTAACAATGCTCCTAATTCTGCAATATCCTCTAATCCGTACAGCTCCCCTCGTGTTCTTGCAGCCTGTACAACCATACCAAACATTTGTACAAGCCTCCTCACTGCTGTTGCCTCCTTCAGACCAAATAGTCTTCATGACCTGTAACATTTTCCAGTCCCAGCAACCCTCTCTTCCTCATTTGTAGCTGCGTTGAACCCTTCAGCCATTGTCCTTCTTCCTTTAACCTGCTTCTGCATATCTTCCATGGAATTTCCTTCACCTCTCACAACCTCCCTCTATCCCTGTAGCACTTTCCATCTTTTACAATCCTCACAGAGTCATAGAATCCTAAAGCTTGGAGACAGGCCTTTCAGCACAAACCTGTCCTGGCTGACCAAAATGTCCATCCACAATAATCCCATTTCCCGACACTTGGTCCATGCCCTTCGAAACCTTTCCTATCCATATATTTGTCCAAATGCCTTTTAAATGTTCTTAATGTAACTGCCTCAACCACTTCCACTGGCAGCTCATTCCATATGCATAACACACTCTGTGTAAAAATGTTGTCCCTGAGGTTCCCTTTTATTCTTTCCCGTCTAATCTTAAACTGATGCCCTCTAGTCCTCTACTCCCCAGTTCTGGGTAAAAGACTGCATGCATTCACCCTATCTATGCCTCTCATGATCTTTTACACTTCTAGAAGATCCCGCCTAAGTCTCCTATGGTCAAAAGAAAAATGTCCGAGCTTGTCAGAACTCTCCCTATAACTCAGACCCTTGAGTCCTGGCAACATTCTTGCAAATTTCTTCTGCACTCTTTCCAGTTTAATATAGTAAGTCACCAAAATTGAACACAATACTCCAAGTGCAGCCTCACAAATGTCCTGTATAACTGCAACATAACTTACAGGGTAGCTAGAAAAGAACTCAAAAATGGACCAAGGAGAGCTAGGAGGGGGCATGAAAAAACCTTGGCGGAAAGGATTAGGGAAAACTCCAAGGCGTTCTGCACTTACACGAGGAATAAGAGAATGATCAGAGACAGGGTAGTGCTGATCAGAGATAGTGGAGGGAACTTCTTCCTGGAATTTGAAGAGGTGGGGAAGGCCCTAAGTGGATTTTTGCCTCAGTATTCATGAGAGATAGGGACCTTGTTGATAGTGAGAGTACCATGGACGAGGTTAATAGGCTTAAACAGAGTGATATTAAGGAATGTGCTGGAAATTCTGGGAAACATCAAGATAGATAAGTCCCCAGGGCCGGACCAGATATATCCAAGGTTACTACGGGAAGCGAGGAATGAGATTGCTGTGCCTCTGGCGATGTTCTTTGCTTTCTCTATCTCCATGGGAGAAATATCAGTTGATTGGAGAGAGGTGAATATTGGCCCTCTGTTCAAGAGAGGGACTAGGGAAATCCCTGGGAATTACAGACCAGTCAGTCTTACATCTGTGGTAAGTAAGGTACTGGAAAGGATTGTGAGAGATAGGATTGATGACTATTTGGAAACTCGTAGTTTGATTAACGATAGTCAGCATGGTTCTGTGAGGGGCAGGTCATGCCTCACAGGCCTTATTGAGTTCTTTGACGATGCGACGAGACAAGTTGACAAAGGTCGAGTAGTGGATGTGGTGTATATGGATTTCAGTAAGGCATTTGATAAGGTTCCCCATGGTACACACATTCAGAAAGTTAGGAGATATGGGATACAGGGAAATTTGGCTGTCTTAATACAGAATTGGCTGTCCGAAGAAGACAGTGAATGGTAGTGGATAGAACGTATTCCGCCTGGAGGTCGGTGTCCAATGGTGTCCCACAGGGATCTGCTCTTGGGCCTCTGCTGTTTGTAGTTTTTATAAATGACTTGGATGAGGAAGTGGAAGGGTGGGTTAGTAAGTTTGCCGATGACACAAAGGTCGGTGGTGTTGTAGATAGTGTCGAGGGCTGTTACAGGCTACAAGACATTGACAGGATGCAGAGCTGGGCTGAGAAGTGGCAGATGGAGTTCAACCTGGATAAACGCGAACTGATTCATTTTGGAAGGTCGAATTTGAGTGCTGAATACAGCATTAAAGACAGGATTCTTGACAGTGTGGAGGAACAACTGGATGTTGGGGTCCACGTACATAGATCCCTCAAAGTTGCCAACCAAGTTAATAGGGTTGTTAAGAAGGCGGATGATGTTTTGGCTTTCATTAACAGGGGGATTGAGTTTAAGAGCCGTGAGGTTTTGCTGCAGCTCTGTAAAACCCTGGTTCGACCATGCTTGGAATATTGTGTTCAGTTCTGATCACTTCATTATAAAAAGGATGTGGAAGCTTTAGAGAGGGTGCAGAGGAGATCTACCAGGATGCTGCCTATACTGGAGGGCTTGTCTTATGAAGAAAGGTTGAGTGAGCTCGAGCTTTTCTCACTGGACAGAAGGAGGAAGAAAGGTGAATTGATAGAGGTATACAAGGTAATAACAGGCATTGAAAGAGTAGATAGCCAGAGACTTCCCCAGCGCAGAAATGGGTATCATGGAGGGGCATAATATTAAGGTGATTGGAGGAAGGTATAGGTATGATGTCAGAGGTGGGTTCTTTATGCAGAGAGCAGTGGTGCATGGAATGCACTGCCAGTGGTAGTAGTATAGTCAGAGACATTAGGAACATGTAATTGACTGTTGGACAAGCACATGGATGGCAGTAAATTGGGGAGGGTGTAGGTTTGGTTGACCTTAGATGAAGATAAATGCTCGGCACAACATCGTGGGCCAAAGGGCCTGTACTGCTCTATGCCCTATGTTCTGTTCTAACTCCCAACTTCTCTACTCAATGCCCTGACTGATGAAGGCCAGTATGCCAACAGCTTTCTTCACTGCCCTGTCTACCTGTGACTCCACTTTCAGAGAACCATGCACCTGAACTCCAAGGTCCCTCTATTCCACCACATCCTTAAGGCCCTACCATTGACCAAGAAACTCCTACCTTGATTTGACTTTCCAAAATGCATGTCCTCATACTTAGCAATATTAAACTCCATTTGACATTTCTCAGCCCACTTCCCCAGCTGATCAAGGTCCTGCTGCAGTTTCTGATAACCTTTCTCACTGTCCACAATACTCTCTATTTTAGTGTCATCAGCAAACTTAATAATCACGCCTTGTACATTCTCACCCAAATCATTGACATCGATAACAAAGGTAACAGTTCCAGCACTGACCCGTGAGGCACTCCACTAGTCACAGGCCTCCAGTCCAACAAGCATCCTTCTACTATTACCCTCTGCTTCCTTCCATCAAGCCAATTGTGGATCCAATTTGCCAGCTCCCCCTGGATTCCAGGCGATCTAACCTTCCAGAGCCACCAGCCACGTGGAACCTTATCAAAGGTCTTAATGAAATTCTTGTAGATCATCTCGACAACCCTGCCCTCATCAATTTTCCTGGTCACTTCATCAAAGAACTCGAGCAAATTTATGAGGCATGATCTCGCACACGCAAAGACATGCTGCCTACTCCTCATCAACCCCTGTCTTTCTAAATGCATGTATATCTTCTCCCTCAGAATCTTCTCAAGTAATTAACCTACCACAGATGAGTTCCCAGGTTTTTCTTTGCAGCCGTTCTTGAATAAGGATACAGCATTCACTATCCTCCAGTCTTCCGGGACCTCACCCATGGCTAACAATGATGCACATATATCAGCCTGGGCACCCCTTCAGCTTTGTACAGTCTTCCAGTCATGATAGTTCTCTCCAACGCGGTTAGGTCCATTGGATGGTACAACCCTCCCTGTCATGTATACATCAGGAAATTGGAGGACTGTGAGTCAAGAATACTGCAGACATTGTGGGGAACCTCATTTATACATGGGCATAAAATCCAGACTTGTTAAATCTTCAAAACAATCCAATAGTTGAGTCAAATGAATTTTTCCATTACTTTTTTCTCTTCTGCTTTCCCATTCTGTTGTCTCTGCACAATGGTGTGTACCTTGGACTATTTACATCCCAGCCTTGATCATCCAGTAACCATTCTCCATGATGGTGATGAGGTTAAAATCATTTGCCTGTCTCAGTGTCACTGGCTGTCTATTTTATTGCAGATACTTTGTGCAGTCAAATTTTAAAAAAACTTCAATATATTTTTAACACTATTTGCTGTCATGTACTCAGTTGCTGGTGTCCAATTTCAGTTAAACTCTTTGTTCCTTTGATTTTATTTGATTTAATTTAATATTGTCATATATATCTCGGTAGAGTGAAAAGTTCTGTTTTGCATGCAGTACAGGCAGATCATACCATACAAAGAGCATAAATGTAAGTGAACAGAGCTAGGAATACAATGTTATGGCTGCAGAGAACGTGTCCAAAGAGTGAGGTCAACATTAAGTTCGAAATTTGAAATCTGAAAGGACCATTCAGAAGTCTAATCACAGTGGTGAAGAGGCTGTAATTGAATCCATTGGTCCTTGTGTTTAAACACTTGCATCTTCTGCCCAACAGAAGAGATTGGAAGAGATTATAACCGGATTGGGAAGGGGCTTGATGATGTTGGCTGCCTTTCCAAGGCAGCGAGAAGTATAGATGGAGTCAATGGATGGAAGGTTGGCTTGTGTGATGGACTGGGCTATTTCACAACTATCTGTGGTTTCTTATAGTCTTGGCAGAACAATTGCCACACCAAGCCTGTGGTACATCTATAAAAATTGCTAAGAGTCTTCTATACTCAGAGTTGTTAGGGTTTAGAATATGCTGCCTGTGAGAGTGGTGGAGATGGATTCCATATGAATTGGATATCTATTTGGAAGTGATTAATTTCAAGGGCTATGGAGATAGGACTGGGGAATGGAATTAGTTGGTCAGGAGCCAGTACAGTCATAATGGTTTGAATGGTCTCCTTCTGTACTGTAAATTCTATGATTCTACTGTTGAAATGCTTCGATCTTTCTCTTTGATTTCAAAATCTCCCTTCACCTGAACTCTGGCCCATTTTAGATCATAGAAGCCATACAGTGTAGGAACAGGCCATTTGGCCCAACAAGTCCACACTGACCCTCCAAAGAGCATCCCACCCAAATTCACCTCCCCCCCCCCCTCCCCACCTTATCTCTGCAGGTCCCATAGCTACTCCAGCTAATCCAGACTATCCAGAAGAAACCCACACAAACACAGGGAGAATGTACAAACTCCACACAAGCAGTCATCCAAGGCTGGAATAAAACCTGGGTCCCTTGAGCTGTGAAGTAGCGGTGCTAACCACTGAGCCACCATGCTGCAAATCATATCAGATAGCTTTATTTTTCCATTTAATACTAGGAAGGACTGTAATGGTAACTCTTTAGTTTATTGCTCTATTTTTCTACCTATACTAAGAGCAATGGTAATGCTTCACTTTTAACTTTGTTTCTCTATGTTACCATTTATGCCTGAGTTTTGTACCTCAATACCTTTGTATATAAATTAAGCCATGTGTGGTGACATTGTACACTTTTCACTGAACTCCTGTATTTGAGTGCATGTGATTATGAAGCTTTCATAAAAGATAAAATAAAAATGACAATAATTTGGGTAATTGTCAGATCCTGATGCGATGTTTCCTTTCAGTTTCCCAATTGCTCATGTTCTCCTTCTGCCGATTTATTTAAAATATGAAGTGAGAGAGAACCAACAAACACAGAATGGTTCTGAAATTAATCTGGTAATTTGTGGGGCTGACATAAGGAAAAAGGTCATCAGGAAAGTTGCTGAATTGTCATAAAGAGCCAAGTGATTCACTGATGCCCTTTAGGGAAGGAAACCTGTGGCCAGTCAGGACCTGCACAACACAATGACCTCTCTAAGAAGCTAGACAGAGAGATGAAGAGAGGGAGGCAGACTCAAAGAAGATGATTTTTATATCTCCATTGGTAAACCAGAACTTTGAAAGAAACTCCCAAGCACACAACCTCCATCATTCAGAAGGACCATTGCAGTAGTTCATGTGAACATTATTATCTCCAAGGTCTCTCCCAGTCACACACTGTCCTGACTTGTCTGACATCCAGTAATGGATGAGCAGAAGAGTCCTCCATTTAAATATTAGAAACACTGAGGCCAATATGTTCAGTACCTGTGACATGCTCTCGAGTCACAATCCCATCCCTTTCCCTGTCAACTCCCTGAGTCTCAACCACACTATTCATGGTTAGGGGGGGTAGGTATAGGACAGATGTTAGGGGTAGGTTCTTTACTCAGCGAGTCGTGAGTTCATGGAATGCCCTGCCAGTAGCAGTGGTGGACTCTCCCTCATTATGGGCATTTAAGCGGGCATTAGATAGGCATATGGAGGATAGTGGGCTAGTGTAGGTTAGGTGGGCTTGGATCGGCGCAACATCGAGGGCCGAAGGGCCTGTACTGCGCTGTATTCTTCTATGTTCTATGTTCTATGTTCTAAATATTTCACACCAAGGTGAGTTCCATGCATATGGAGTGACACGGTGGCTCAGTGGTTAGCACTGCTGCCTCACAGCTCCAGGGACCTGGGTTTGATTCCCACTGGTCTGTGTGGAGTTTGCACATTCTCCCCATGTCTGCGTGGGTTTCCTCCGGGTGCTCCGGTTTCCTCCCACAATCCACAGATGTGCAGGTCAGGGGAATTGGCCATGCTAAATTACCCATAGTGTTAGTCAGGGGTAAATATAGGGTAGGGGAATGAGTTTGGGTGGGTTTCCTTTTGGAGGGGCGGTGTGGACTTGTTGGGCCGAAGGGCCTGTTTCCACACTGTAGAGAATCTAATCTAATCATATTTCCTCTTCAACAGCAAGATTGCCGATGTCTAACTCATTTGGAGGTGGTTGTGAAGGAGCAGTGCTCCGAAAGCTAGTGCTTCCAACTAAACCTGTTGGACTATCACCTGGTGTTGTGTGATTTTTAACTATTTCTAACTCATCTAACTCCACCCTAGCTTCAGCTCATCTGCTACTTCAACTCTTATCTATTCCACTATAACCATGCTGGCAAGCACTGTGCCGATTTCAAACATTCAACCTCGCTGTGATCTTGAGCTCATCCAAAACTCAGCTTCTTATTTGTTTACTTGCACCAAGTCTTGCTCACCCATCAACTCCCTGTGCATACTGATCAGGAAAGGCTCCTGGTTAAAACAGGCCAAAATTTTAAAATAGAAACAGGAATTGCTGGAGAAACTCAGCCAGTCTGGCAGCATCTGAGGAGAGAAACCAGAGTTATGTTTCAAGACCAGTGCCCTATTTTAGAACAGCATCCACTGTTCTTTGTTTTATTTTACTAAGATTATAAAATCTCATTCCTGATGTCTGAGGAAGGTCATTATACCCGAAACAATGACTCTGCTCTCTTGCCACAGATGCTGCCAGTCCTGTTGAGCTTCTCCAGCAATTTCTGTTTAATGTTCCTGTTTCCTTTGCTGGTTATGATCATCTGTATCTCTGATCTGTTCCAGGCAATTAGTCTTCTTCCCAGAATGTAGTCAAAATTGTGTGCAGCAGCAAGATGGGCTGCAGTATAAACAACATTTAGAAACCATCAAAAGAAGGAAGAATAAAACACAAAACCTCATGAGAAAGCATACAGTGAAGGGTTCAAAGAAAGTAAGACAATTGCGGAGAGGTGATCAGATAAAGATAAAACAGAAGAACGAATGAAGAATGATTCGGATCCACAGTAAAGGAGCCACAGCAACTCCAGAACCATGGCACCTCTCAGAGAAAGAGCAACACACAGGGTGGCACAGTGCCTCAGTGGTTACTGCTGCCTCACAGGGGCCTGGGTTCGATTACCATCTGTTTGGAGTTTGCACATTCTCCCCGTGTCTGCGTGGGTTTCCTCTGTGTGCTCTGGTTTCCTCCCACAATCCAAAGATGTGCAGGCCAGGTGAATTACCTATAGTGTTCGGCATTAGTCAGGGGTAAATATAGGATAGGGGAATGGGTCTGGGTGGGTTGCTCTTTGGAGGGTTGGAGTGGACTTGTTGGGCCGAAGGGCAAAATGACTCACCTCTGAAATAACTTCATGTTTCAGTTTTAAAATCTCCTGCTGAAGCTTGCAACAGGAAAGATATCAGAAGCACTGCTGTCAGAGAATAAATCTTACAATTGAGGAAATATCAACGTGATAGCTGTGTGCAGCCCCTTGAACATCCTGTAAAAGAGGTTACAAAATTCAATTAATGTGAACCCGGGATAAACTTTCAGAATAAATAAATATTTTGCTTGGTTTAACTTTGCTGTGCGTAAAACTACCCTTTCAAACACCTTAAGAAAGATGTTTTAAAAATCTTATCAATGTCAGTTCAGGATAGAAACTCGCATCAACCCCTCCTTCTGGCCCAGGCTGACCATGCATGCTCTCTACTGCACATTGCCCCTCAGCATTGTTGGCAATCTCTCAAGTCAAGGATGATGTCTACTCAGGTTCATGAGTTTCTGCCCTGGGTCTTCATGTGACTGAACAGAGCTGTTGTACATAGTGGCAGGTCATTCCTTTTGAGAGCTTCTGTCCTACTGCTCTGCCTCATCAATAAGACACTGGGTATGAAAGGCAAAGAGAGCTTGATGGATGAGTTGACTCCATTCTGAAGAAAGGGAAGTAAGCTCCTCCTCGTCATTCTAATATTAATATTTGAGCAGCACAGTGGCTTAGGACCAGGGATCCCGAGTTCAATTCCACTCTCAGGCAACAGTCTGTGTGGAGTTTGCACATTCTCCCTGTGCCTGTGTGGGATTCCTTCCACAGTCCAAGGTTGTGCAGGTTAGGTGGATTAGCCAATGGAATATGGGGAGTGTGTCTGAGTGAGATGATATTTGGAGCGTCGGAGCAGACTTAATGGGCCGAATGGCCAACTGCCACACTGTTGGGGTTCCATGATTCTAATATTGAGAGGTGACCTCTGAGAGAGCTGCAAATTTCAAACAAGACCAGACGGCATTGATGGAGGAAGGATGGTCTCATGGTGGAGGAGTCCAGAATCAAGGGTACAGACTAAACGATTTAGGACTGAGCTGAGCAGACATATCTTCACCCAGAGTGGTAAGCCTGTGGAATTACACCCCCAGAAAACAGTTGAGGTCAGAACATCGATTTCAAGAAGAGTTTTGGGGAAAGCACATGGAAAGAACTATTGGCTCTCCCAAACAAACCAAACGGAATTACAATCTCAACTGTAAGTGCTGCTCCAGTTCACAAACATTCTATTAAATGCAGTTATCAATATTGTGACCCACACCATTTTTAAACTGTAATGGAATACGAAGAAGCAGTGTGTTATAATAAATCCAAAATTTTTACTTACCCGTGAACTTCTTTCTATGATATCTCGATCCAGAATGATTTCCTATCAGAGTCATAGAGGTGTACAGCATGGAAACAGACCCTTCGATCCAACCCGTCCATGCCGACCAGATATCCCAACTCAATCTAGTCCCACCTGCCAGCACCCGGCCCATACCCCTCCGAACCCTTCCTATTCATATACCCATCCAAATGCCTCTTAAATGTTGTAATTGTACCAGCCTCCACCACTTTCTCTGGCAGCTCATTCCATACACGTACCGCCCTCTGTGTGAAAAGGTTGCCCCATAGGTCCCTTTTATATCTTTTCCCTCTCACCCTCAGTTCTGGACTCCCCCATCCCAGGGAAAAGACTTTGTCTACTTATCTTATCCATGGTGGTTCATTTCCCAAACCATTGCAGTTTCAGCTAACTAGTCAAAGATATCCCTCACTCCCTGCTCAACTGTAGCTTCTAAAACTCCTTGAGAGATTTTACTGTAAGGTAATTATTCAAGCTAGATGAATCGAATGGTCTCAGTTTGTGTTCTAAGTTGCAACATTCTGCATGTAAGTTTATGGTCTTGGTGCTTATTGCTTTTGAGAAAATTGTGAAGTCTTAGAGAAAACAGAAGACTTAAAAGAAAGAAGTGACAAGGAGGGTGTAGTGCAGAATTGATATAACGGAGACAAGAACGTAGCAGTTGTTAAAAAATTGGGCATATTCGCATTTGACAAATGAAGGAAACTCAAGGAGACCTGACAGCTTTCTATGTCACAACTTAACAATTAAGAAATTTTCTGCAAATCAGTTCAATGGTCCCTGTTTAGAGCATTCATTGAAACAATCATTTTGCTTTTCAGGATTTGCAGTTTGTCGATATCTCTCTCTTCAGGTATTTTCCACTTCCTTGTAGGAAACTGGTTCACAAATTATGGTTAAAAGCAATAGCTTTCAGCAGTTGGTGAGGGAAAATAAACGGCTTTCTTTAGGCCTCATTTCACTTATACTACATAGAAAAGAAGACTACCTCAATTTCCAAGGGTATGATGGCTTCTGGTTATAATCCTTCACAGTCAAAAGCTGTTCAGCTACCTGGGGGCCAATCACAGATGTTGGCAGGCAGAGAGCCTTTGTCATTGAAAACTGGTCACCACTCCACATCAGTCAGCTGTGCTTGTTGCACTTCATACACTCCCCATGGTCCCAGTTTGTCTGCAATAAACATCATCCCTCAGCCAATATCCCAACTGGGCCTCAACTGGAGGACTGTGTGCACTTCTGGTCACCCTGCTATGAGAAGGATATTATTAAATTGGAGAGGGTTCAGAAAAGATTTCCCAGGATGTTCTCAGTCTCTGGCTTGCTGCAGTGCTCCAGCTCAGCGCAAGCTGGAAGAACATCACCTTATTTTCTGAACCCTGCAGCCTTCTGGACCCAAAATTCAATTCAACAACGTGAGGGATTGAGTTCTCCCATCTTCTTATCTCAACCACCACACACCAGGCCTTGTTATCACATATTCCTGATGAAGGGCTTTTGCCTGAAACGTCGATTTTCGTGCTCCTCGGATGCCGCCTGACCTGCTGTGCTTTTCCAGCACCACTCTCATCTAGACTCTTGTTATCACATAGTCTGCTATTGCACGTTGTTAAACACTAACACTCCCCAGTAATTGCTATTCAACATCCCAGCTGGATTGTTATCCACTTCTATCATCGCTCCAAATGTTCGTCTCTCTCTTTGGGCTCTATCCCCATCTATCGTTTACTCCTTAACCCCTTTCTTCTGCAAATAAACTGACATTATCCTTATCCTAGCCAGCACCAGTTCGAGGAATGTTCACTCAAAATGTGAACTCTGATCTCTCTCCACAGATG
>NC_057752.1:14719466-14725435 GCF_004010195.1 Chiloscyllium plagiosum
ACTGGACCAAGGTCCTCCTCTGGGCCACAGCACCTTCTGGGCCACATCCTATGCTGGGCCACATCTTACACTGGGCCACATCCTTCACTGGACCTGGTCCTACACTGGGCTACATCCAACACTGAGCCACATCCTGCACTGGAACAGGTCCAATTCTCTGGCCTATTGGCCAGGTCCCACACTGTGCCACACCCTACACTGTGCCACATCCTACAGCAGACCATATTTGACACTAGGCCATGTCCTACTCTGGGCCAAGTCCTAGTCCGGGCCAAGTCCTAGTCTGGGCCAGGTCCTGCAATGGGCCACATCCTATAGTGGGCCAAATCCTACAATGGGCCAAATTCTACAGTACACCATATCCTCACTGGGACAAGTCTGACTCCGGGCCAGATTCTCTATTGGGTCAGGTTCAACTCTGGGGCACATCATCCTCTGGGCAACATCCTGCACTGGGACAGGTCCTACAGTCGGCCACATCCTACTCCAGACCACATCCAACACTGGGCCATATCCTGGGCCACACACTACATGGGCCATATCCTACACTGGATCATATCCAACACTGGACCAGATTTGACCCTGAGCCAGGCAGTGCTCTGGGCCAAGTCCTACACTGAGACACATTCTAAATTGCCCATATCCTTAACTGGACCAGGTCCTACTCTGGGGCATGTTGTCCTCTGGGCTACATCGTACACTGGGCCACATCCTGCACTGGGACAGGTCCTACACTAGGATGTATCCACCATTGAGCCAAATCTTACACTGAGCCACATCTTGCACTGGGACATGTCCTTTTCTCTGGGCCACATCCTCTATTGGGCCTAGTCCTGCTCTGGGCCACACCCTATATATGGGCACACCCTACAGCGGATCACATCTGACATTGGGCCAGGTCCTACAGTGCGCCCCGTTCTACTCTGGGCCCCATCCTCCTCTGGGCCTTGTCCTTCAGGCCAAATCCTCGACTGGGACATGTCCTCCTCTAAGCCATGTCTTTCTTTCACCGGGCCATGTCCAACAGTGGGCCAATTTCTACTCTGGGCCATGTCATACACTAGGACACATTTGAAATTAGCCCACACCCTTCACTGGGCCAGGTCCTACACTGTGCCACATCCGACACTGAGTCACATCCTGCCCTGGGACAGGTCCTACTCCAGGCCTCAACTTTACTGGGCCATAACCTACTGCGGACAATATCTGACACCAGACCAAGTCCTATTCTGGGACAGATCCTGCACTGGGCCCTGTCCTACTCTGGGCCCCACTCGCCTCCAGACCCCATCCTCCATCGGGCCACACCCTATACTTGGCCAGGCCCTACTCTGAGCCACGTGTTACACTGGGGTACATTCTAAACTGGTCCACATCACAGATTCATAGAATCTCTACAGTTTGGAAACAGGCCATTTGGCCCAACAAATCCACACCAACCCTCCGAAAAGTATCCCAGCCAGACCCATTACCCCAACCCTATCACTTTACATTTCTCCTGACTAATGCACCCAAACCACACATTCTTAAACACGACGGGCAATTTAGCACAGCCAATTCACTACACCTGCATATCTTTGGATTGTGGTAGGAAACCGGAGCACCCTGAGGAAACCAATGCAGGCACAGGGAGATTGTGCAAACTCCACACAGTCGCCTGACATGGGAATCGAGCCTGTGGATTGAACTCAAAACCTCCTTTCGCTCAGCAGCCACCCATCCCTGACCCAGAGCTCCTACTCTTTGAGCTCATACCAGTTACACTGAGCTACACTGAACAGTGGGCCCTGTCATAGAACATAGAACATAGAAAAGTACAGCACAGACCAGGCCCTTTGGCCCACCATGTTGTGCTGAGATTTAATCCGAATGTAAAATATAGTAACGACCTACACACCCCTCAACTCACTGCTATCAATGTGCATGTCCAGCAGTCGCTTAAATGTCCCCAAGGACTCTGCTTCCACCACTACTGCTGGTAACGTATTCCATGCATTCACAACTCTCTGCATAAAGAAGCTACCTCTGACATCTCCTTTATACCTTCCTCCTAATATCTTCAAACTATGACTTCTCATACCAGTCAATCCTGCCCTGGAGAAAGGTCTCTGGCTATTGACTCTATTCCACTCATTATCTTGTATACCTCGATCAGGTCTCCTCTCTTCCTCCTTATCTCCAGAGAGAAAAGTCCGAGCTTATTCAACCTTTCTTCATAAGGAAAGTCCTCCAGTCCAGGTAGCATCCTGGTAAACCTTCTTTATACCCTCTCCAAAGCCTCTGTATCTTTCCTTTAGTATGGTGACCAGAACTGGACACAATATTCCAAGTGTAGTCTCACCAGGGACTTGTAGAGTTGCAGCAAAACATCACGGCTCTTAAACTCGATCCCCCTGATAATGGAAGCCAAAACACCATATGCTTTCTTAACAACCCTATCCACTTGGGTGGGAACTTTGAGGGATCTATGTACGTGCACATCCAGATCCCTCTGTTCCTCCACACTGCCAAGAATCCTAGATTCAGCATTCGAGTTCAACCTTCTAAAATGCATCACTTCGCATTTATCTAGGTTGAACTCCATCTGCCAATTCTCAGCCCAGCTCTGCATCCTGTCCATATCGCGCTGCAGCCTGCAGTAGCCCTCTATACTATCGATGCCACCTCCAACCTTTGTGTCATCTGCAAATTTACTAACCCACCCCTCAACCTCCTCATCCAAGTCATTTATAAAAACTACAAAGAGCAGAGGCCCAAGAACAGAGCCCTGTAGGACTCCACTCAAACTGACCTCCAGGCAGAATATTTTCCATCTACAAACACTCTCTGCCTTCTGTCAGCCAACCAATTCTGAATCCAGACAGCCAAATCTCCCTATATCCCATACTTCCTGACTTGATGAATGAGCCTATCATGGGGTACCCTATCAAATGCTTTGCTGAAATCCATATACACCACATCCACTGCTCGACCGTTGTCGACCTGTCTTGACACCTCCTCGAAGAACTCAATAAGATTTGTGAGACATGACCTGCCCCTCACAAAGCCATGCTGACTGCCTTTAATCAGACTATGCTTTGCCAAATAGTCATAAATCCTATCCCTCAGAATTCTTTCCAAAGCTTTGCTGACCACAGGCGTAAAACTGACTGGTCTGTAATTGCCAGGGAACAACATTCGCCTCCTTCCAATGCTCCGATACGACTCCTGTGGAGAACGAGGAGGCAAATATCCTTGCCAGCGGCTTAGCAACCTCCTTTCTTGCTTCCCGGAGCAGCCTAGGATAAATCTGGTCTGGCCAAGGGGACTTATCAATCTTAATGTTTTCCAAAATTTCCAGCACATCAACTTCATCAATCTTGATCTGGTCAAGCCTGTATCCCAGCTCCTCTAAGTTTTCATTTACAACAAGGTCCCTTTCCTTGGTGAAAACCGAAGCAAAAAACTCATTTAGGGCTTCCCCTATCAAGTCAGACTCCACGCACAAGTTCCCTCCGCTATCCCTGACCGGCCCTACCTTCTCCCTGAGCATTCTCTTATTCCTCAGGCCTATTCCAGGCCACATCCGACTCCTGGCCACAATACTACCCATGGCATATCCTGCACTGGGACAGGTCCTACACTGGGCCACATTCTACAGTGGACCATATCCGACACTGGACCAAGTCCTATTCTGGGCCACATCATAAACTGTACCAGGTCCTACACTAGGCTACGTCGTACTTAATGCCCCATCCGTGGGTGGCACGGTAGTGTGGGCGGCATGGTGGCACAGTGGTTAGCACTGCTGCCTCACAGCGCCAGAGACCCGGGTTCAATTCCCGCCTCAGGCGACTGACTGTGTGGAGTTTGCACGTTCTCCCCGTGTCTGCGTGGGTTTCCTCCGGGTGCTCCGGTTTCCTCCCACAGTCCAAAGATGTGCAGGTCAGGTGAATTGGCCATGCTAAATTGTCCGTAGTGTTAGGTAAGGGGTAAATGTAGGGGTATGGGTGGGTTACGCTTCGGCGGGTCGGTGTGGACTTGTTGGGCCGAAGGGCCTGTTTCCACACTGTAATGTAATCTAAAAAAAAATCTACTCTGGACCACATTGTCTTCTGGGCCACATCCCACAATGGGCAGGTCCTAATCTGGGCCAGTCCTATTCTGGGCCACATCCTAAATTGAAACACATTCTGAACTGATCCATGTCCTGCACTGGGCGAGGTCCCACTCCGGGCCAGGTCCTACAAAGAACCATATCCGACACTGGACCAAGTCCTATTCTAGGCCACATCTTACACTGGGCCAGGTCATACAATGGGCCCCACCATGCTCTGGGCCTCATCCTACTCTGGGCCACATCCTGTACTGGATGAGGTCCTACTCTGGGCATGATCCTCAATTAGGCTAATTCCTACACTGGATCACATAGAGTCATAGAGATGTACAGCATGGAAACAGACCCTTTGGTCCAACCCGTCCATGCCGACTAGTTATCCCAAGCCAATCTAGTCCCACCTGCCAGGACCTGGCCCATATCGTTCCAAACCCTTCCTATTCATATACCCATCCAAATGCCTCTTAAATGTTGCAATTGTACCAGCCTCCACCACATCCTCTGGCAGCTCATTCCATACACGTACCACCCTCTGCGTGAAAAAGTTGCCCCTTGGGTCTCTTTTATATCTTTCCCCTCTCACCCTAAACCTATGCCCTCTAGTTCTGGACTCCCCGACCCCAGGGAAAAGACTTTGTCTATTTATCCTATCTATGCCCCCCATAATTTTGTAAACCTCTATAAGGTCACCCCTCAGCCTCCGACTCTCCAGGGAAAACAGCCCCAGCCTGTTCAGCCTCTCCCTATAGCTCAAATCTTCCAACCTTGGCAGTATCCTTGTAACTGTACCTCTTATGCTCGCATCCAAATCATTTGTGTAAATGACAAAAAGTAGAGGGCTCAGCACCGATCCTTGTGGCACTCCACTGGTCACAGGCCTCCAGTCTGAAAAACAACCCTCCACCACCACCCTCTGTCTTCTACCTTTGAGCCAGCTCTGTATCCAAGTGGCTAGTTCTCCCTGTATTCCATGAGATCTAACCTCGCTAATCAGTCTCCCATGGGGAACCTGAAGTCCATATAGATCACATCTACTGCTCTGTCCTCATCAATCTTCTTTGTTACTTCTTCAAAAAACTCAATCATGTTTGTGAGACACGATTTCCCACACACAAAGCCATGTTGACTATCCCGAATCAGTCCTTGCCTTTCCAAATAAATGTATATCCTGTCCCTCAGGATTCCCTCCAACAACTTGCCCACCGCCGAGGTCAGGCTCACCGGTCTATAGTTCGCTGGCTTTACCACCCTTCTTAAAAATGGCACTACGTTTGCCAACCTCCAGTCTTCCAGCACCTCACCTGTGACTATCGATGATACAAATATCTCAGCAAGAGGCCCAGCAATCACTTCTCTAGCTTCCCACAGAGTTCTCAGGTACACCTGGTCAGGTCCTGGGGATGTATCCACCTTTAACCGTTTCAAGACATCCAGCACTTCCTCCTCTGTAATCTGGACATTTTGCAAGATGTCACCATCTATTTCCTTACAGTCTATATCTTCCATATCCTTTTCCACAGTAAATACTGATGCAAAATAATCATTTAGTAACTTCCCCATTTTCTGTGGCTCCACGCAAAGGCCGCCTTGCTGGTCTTTGAGGGGCCCTATTCTCTCCCTAGTTACCCTTTTGTCCTTAATATATTTGTAAAAACCCTTTGGATTCCCCTGAGTTGTATTTGCCAACGCTATCTCATGTCCCTGTTTTGCCCTCCTAATTTCCCTCTTAAGTATACTCCTACTTTCTTTATACTCTTCTAAGGATTCACTCGATCTATCCTGTCTATACCTGACATATGCTTCCTTCTTTTTCTTAACCAAACCCTCAATTTCTTTCGTCATCCAGCATTCCCTATACCTACCAGCCTTCCCT
>NC_057752.1:14728891-14739575 GCF_004010195.1 Chiloscyllium plagiosum
AAACAAAGAACAGCCAGGGGATTCCTAGAAGCATGGCACTCATCCACAAACTCCATCAACAAACACATCGACCTGGACCCAATATACCGGCCACTACAGCGGACAGCTGAAACTGACAACCGGCAGGGACAGACCACTATAAATACCGGAGGAAACACCACAGAAGCGCTTCACAGAAGGCTCCCAAGCACTGAGGATGTCACCTAGACAGAGGACGAAACGTTTGCAACAAAAACTTCCAGCTCGGCGAACAGAACCACAGCATACTCACTACTGCAGTCTTTCTCTTGGACAGACTTAAAACAACAATTAACTTATCTGATTCTGTGCTGTGAACTTCGTCCAACAGTTCCTCCAAAATTAATTGTGAATTTCACTGTTTGTTAATTTTCCCAGATGCACTCCAATGTCCAGTGATACACGAATTCAAGCAGCAAAGGCGTGTAACTGTGCAAATTCTCTCTCTCTCTCTCCTGCACTGTCCTAACCATGTGCTTCCTTTGTCTGCTCTTCTCCCTTTTAAAACTGCTGTTGTTTTGACTTTTTTTTTCCCAAAGTTCCACATCTGACGCTGAGCCACAAACTGGACTGGATTAAGTCCTGTTCTGGGCCACACCCTGCACTGGCTCATATCCGACACTGGACCAGCTCCTACTCTGGGCCAGGTCCTACACTGGGCACATTTTAAACTGGCCCACATCTTTCACTAGGCCAGGTCCTACACTGGGACATGTTCAGTCTTTGGGCCAAATCCTCTATTGGTCCACACTCTACTCCAGTCCACACTCTACTCTGGGCCACACCCTACACAGTGACACACCGTACACTGGGTCATAACCAAAACTGGATCAAGCCCTTTTCTGGGCAAGGTCCCACTCTGGGCCACATCCTGCATTAGACCATATCCAGAACAATGATAGAGTCTCCCAGTTTTCATTTTCCACCCCAGCAACATCCACATCTGGAAGATCCACCTCCAAGGAGGGTGTCACCACCAACACATATTACCATCCCCTCCCTTGTCAGCATCCCACGGGGACAATTTCCTCTGGGATACCCTAATCCACTCCTCCTGCACTCCCAACATCTGCCCAGACCCCAATGATACCTTCCTATGCAATTCCAGAAGGTGTAACACCTGACTGTTTACTTCCTCCCTCCTCAGTATCCAAGGTCCCAAGCACACCTTCCAGGTGAAGCTGCAATTTACCTGCACTCAATCTGGCCCAATGTGTTCACTGCTCATAATGTGGTCTCCCCTACATTGAGGAAATGAAGCGTAGGCAGGCTGACAGTCTTGCAAAACACCAACGTTCTGTCCACAAAGATGACCCTGAGCTTCTGGTGGCCTGCCACTTCAACACACCACCATGTTCCCGTGCCAATATTACTGTCTCAGGCTTGCTGCAGTGCTCCGATGAGAATCAGCGCAAGCTTGAAGAACAGCATATCATTTTCTGCTTGGGGACCCTGAAGCTTCTTGGACTCAAACTGAGCTCAATAACTTTCAAGCCTGGTTCCTTCCTTCCATGTTTTTTATCCACCCCACACCCTGGCCCTGTCAATGACATAGTTTGCTTCAGTACACCCTACCCATTCTCTCCTACTCTCTGCTCTCACAATCACATATTCAACTTCTCTCCTGTCCACACCTACTATCAACAAACTCTTTGTCTGCCGACCCTTTTCATATCTCTCTCTCTCTCTCTCTCTCTGTCTGGGTTCCATCTCCTCCTATGTCCACTTCCCACATGGGGCCATATCCTATACTGGGCCATGTCATTTATAGGGCCATAGCATACACTGGGACACAACCTACTCTGACCCACATCCTTGGACTGCCTATTGCTACACAGTTGGCAGGCTGAATAACACCATTGGGAGTACAGTACCCACCCTTCTCCCTCACTTTTCCAGCTACTGGATCCTTCTACTCTTTTCCATGATACCACCCCAGCACTCAGTGTTTTCAGCTCTTGCACACCTACATTGTGACCATTGAGGCCTGCACCAAGCCATCATCAGCCCTTCAGCAATCATGTAGCCCCAAAATGTACGGGGAGCCTGATTTCTTCCTGCAGCCCAAGGAAGATGCACACTCAAGGCTCTCAAGAAGGGGTTCCTAGTCAGTGAGGAATACCTGCCAGTACCTTTGGAAGATCACAGAGCACAGATCGGGCACCTCAGACTTGAGGGAGCACCCTTGCTTAAGGGTCGAGCGCGCAATGCTGGAAAAGCACAGCAGATCAAGCAGCATCCGAGGACGTTTTGGGCAAAAGCCTTGCTTCGGGCATCCAGTACTTAAGAAAGACATTGTAAAACACTATTGGAATACTGCACGGTGCCTCAGTGGTTAGCACTGCTGTCTCACAGCACCAGGGACCCAGGTTTGATTCCAGCCTCGGGTGACTGTCTGTACGAGTTTGCACATTCTCCCCATGTCTGCGTGGGTTTCCTCTGGCTTCCTCCCACAGTCCAAAGATGTGCAGACCAAGTGAATTGGCAATGCTAAATTGCCCATAGTGTCAGGTGCATTCGTTGGGGGTAAATATAGGGTAGGGAAATGGGTCTGGATGGGTTACTCTTTGCAAGGTCAGTGTGGACTTCTTGGGCAGAAGCGCCTGTTTCTACACTGCAGGGATTCTAATCTACTGTGTTCAATTCTGGTCTCCCGACTAGAAGAGGAATGTTCTTAAACTTGTTAAACCTGGTATCGGGAGAGGAGAAGGACTCCAAGTTCCCTGCTACCTGTTGGTCCAAACCCTCTCATGCCGTTGTCCCCAGTGGAGACCAAAGTAGAACCCTATGCCAGTGATCCTCAGGTCAGAAGCAGAGGGCTCAGTGGTGGGTGCTGGGGATGATCCAGAGCTTGTGTCCAATGAAGAACGATTCCCTTAAACCGCCTATTGTGCTTTTCCTCATTCGCCTTCCCCCCACCCCCCAGGAACTCCCAGAGATTCTTGGGAAGATCCTTTGTCGCAGGGATATAATCCAGCTGGTTCTGGACCACCAGAATAATTTCATGCTGGTCTTCTAATCCACCCAACGCCCTGGAATAGCCCAGAATGACTGATGGTGGTTCAGGATGTTTTTCGGTGACCTCCTGAGGGAGCTGAGGTCCCTGTGTGCCCTTCCTTCCTCCACACACTGAAGGGAGATGGTGACAGTGGCACACTGTTGCTGACACGCAGATGACCATACCCAGCCTCAACATCAACAGCAAACAGGAAGCTGCAATGCAGGTTCCAGAATGTCTCAGCCCTCCAGGACAGGAAGGATGCGATATGCACCCTCGAGGCACAGGGTCCACCAACAGCTCCTCGTGTTGCTCGCCAATGACGGATCCCTCATCTCGGATCAACAGGCGTTAGGGCCCGAGTGAGGGATGACGATCCAGCTTTCTTCTCTCTGGATCCATCCAATGAGGAAGCTGGCAGTGGGAGGACCTGCCGCAGCTTGGTGCAGAGGGTGCTGAGAGGTTCAATGTCCCTCTGCGTTAGGAGGAGTTGACTGGTGACCGTCTCTCCAGGGGCAAGTCCCTGGGGCTGGTTGGACTGACCATGGAGTGCCTCAAGGCATTCTGGAAGGTCCTGGGGTGGGGTGGGGGGGGGGGGGGGGGGGTGGAGGAAGGGGGTGTGGTGGGTGATGGTGAAAACTACACCCGATTCCTGGATGAATGTTTTGTTGCCTGAGGGCTACCCCTTTCTTGGCTGCCAAAACCAATTTTTTTTTTAAAAACTACCATCCGGTATGGATTACAAAACTTTCATCAGGGTGGTGCCACCTCACCTGCTGGACCACACAATCCACCCAGACTAGTTGCACACAGTCCCAGGAGAGAGGACCCACAACAATATCCACCTGATCCATTTTTCCCAGAGCACTGGTCTAATCGAGCACCTTCCTATCCCTCGTCCAGGAGAAGGCATTTGGCAAGGTGGATCATAAGTATCTAGAAACACAGAAAACAGGAGCAGGAACAGGCTATTTCATCAATGAGCCATTCATTATGATCACTGCTAATCATCCAATTCAATATCCTATTCCCACTTCTCCCCCATATTCTTTGATCCGTTAAGCCCAAGTGCTATCCCAGCTCCTTCTTGAAATCAATGTTTTCGCCTTGACTGCTTTCTGTGTGGCAGAGAATTCCATCGGTTCTCACTCACTAGGTGACGAAACTTCTCCTCATCTCTGTCTTAAATGATATCCCCAATATCCTTGGACTGTGAGCACTGGTTCTCGACTCCACAGTCTTTTTTTTCCATTAGTCAATCATAGGACAAAGATGTCACTGGCTGGGTCAGCATTTATTGCCCATCCCTAATTGCCCAGAGGGCAGTTCAGAGTTAACCATGTTGCTGTGGATCTGAA
This sequence comes from Chiloscyllium plagiosum, assembly GCF_004010195.1. Taxonomy (NCBI): domain Eukaryota; kingdom Metazoa; phylum Chordata; class Chondrichthyes; order Orectolobiformes; family Hemiscylliidae; genus Chiloscyllium; species Chiloscyllium plagiosum. Next base: position 14,733,266 of record NC_057752.1, read on the forward strand.
GTCACACTTAGGCCAGACCGGGTAAGGATGGCAGTTTTCTTTCCTAAAGGTTATTTGTGAACGAGATGGGTTTCTCTGACAATTGGCAGCAGATTCATGGCCATTAGACTCTTAATTCCTGAACATCTGCAGCGGTGGGATTGGGAACACACTTCCTGTGTTTACCCTGTCTATACCTGTAAGAATTTTGTAAGTTTCTATGAGATCCCCCCTCATTCTTCTAAACCCCCGTGAGTATAATCCAAATCATTCCAGGTTCTCTTTATATCAGTCCTGCCATTTCAGGAATCAGTCTGGTCACTGCACTCCCTCCATGACCAGAACATCCTTCTGAAGATAAGGAGACTAAAACTGCACATAATACTTCAAGTAAGGACTCACAAAGGCCGTTTGCAATTGCAGCAAGGCATCCCTGCTTCTATGTGTGAATCCTTTCGCTATTTACAACATGCTATTTACAACATACTATTTACCTTCTGCATGTGCTTACTTTCATCAATTGGTACAGTACAAGGACACCCAGGCCTTGTTGCAGCATTCTCTTTCTTAATATGTCTTCCTGGTTTTGTTCCCAAGCTGGATAACCTCATATTTATCCACTTTATACAACAACTGCCATGCATTTGCCCTTTTGATCAACTTGCCCAAATTACACTGAACCATTTCTGCATCCCCTTCACAGTAACAGTTCCATCCAGTTTCTGCAAATTTTGAAATCTTACATTTAGCTCACTCATCTAAATCATGAACATATTTTGTTGAATGGCTGGGATCCTAGCACTGATCCATATGGTACCCCACTAGTCTCTGGAGTTAGTGAGCAGAGTGGCTGTGGACATCCACCTCGTCGCTGATGCCTAAACTTGACCCGATTCCTAAGTTGGAGGACACTCAGGTGTGTGGTGGGTTCACTCCTGGATGTATACCCTGCTCGGAGAGAATTCCACATTGGCCCACAGGTACCTGAGCTACCTCACGGCTTTGCATTTGTTGTGGAGGAGTTTCCTGTCCAGGCTTCGGATCCATTTCTTCTCCTTCATCGCCCACCTGGACACAGGCATCCCGTTTTGCCCCCAGAAGGTGGGGATCCCCAGTGGGAGGCTTTCTATGTGGGAGTCCTCCCACTTTCAATCAGGGACCTGGCGTGGAGGATGTTGCACGCAGCAGTCCCCTGTAACCATAGATCGTCACGGCTCACTGACTCCCAGCCCAACTGTTCATTTTGTGGTGTTGTGGACCATGTAGATATTGGCTGTGGGTGACTGGACCCCTTTTTTCAGTTATTTGAAATTTTTTTTCCGTTGAATTTCTGGTTTTACTTCAGCCCCACACTTCTGACCTTTGGGCATTCAGATCAGAGGATCTCCTAGTGAGTCTGCTCCTGGTCTTGGCCACGGTCAGGCAGCAGGCTGTGAAAAGGGTCATCTCAGGTGACTGTCTGCCCCTCTTCTGTGGTTATGTTCATTTCTGGGTAGAGAAGAAAAAAAGAAAGTCCCACGGATGATTTGGTGGTGGAAAAAACATTTAGTTGTGCGTAAGAGCACTTCTGAATATATACAAAAAAAAAGGGAGAGACTCTTGTGACACAGTAGTAGCAACTGTACCTCTGAGCTAGGAGACCCAGCTTTGAGTCCCACTTGTCCCAGGAATGTGTCATAACATGCCTCAGCAGATTGATTAGCAATTTGTTTTTTATTTGGGTTGTAGTTATTGTGAAGAAACTCGGCAGGAACTGGCAGCGACGATGAAAAGAAACCCAGATTTGACCTTTGAGAGCTCTTGTGCAACACTAATATCCCTGCCTAATGTTTTTTCTGGGCCAGGAGACCAGGGCTCAAGTTCTACCTGGTCCAGAGATGTGTTATAACATCTCTAAACAGGTTGATTACAAAATATCTAACCAGAGGAGACTGAGTTTAGATCATTAACAAAAATAAAATAAGGGAGATGTTCTCACGCGGAGCGATCTGCAATGAATTGCCTGAAAGATGATGGAAGCAGTTTCAATTGTAACTTTCAAAAGGAGGAATGGATAGGATAAGTATGTGAATGGAAAGAACTCAGGACTGACTGTATGCCAAGAGCAGGTGAGAGTAGGACTACTTTCAAAGAGCCAGGACATCTACAACGGACTGAATGGCTTCATTCTGTATGGTATCATTCCATAAGGTGCATGTGAGAAGCAGCAGCTTCTTGCCAATTAGGACCAAGTATCCTCCCAGTTTCCTCCCCTCCTGTGCTGAAAGTATGGTCAGTGTTTCTCAGGCAATCCTTTCTTTGGAAAAGTCACAATCAGATGGATTGGTTAACATTACTATTTTATTGAGTGTTGTCCACACCAATCCTTCACCAACTATCCCAAAAATGATTAAGAATCAGAAAAGATAAAAAATGTTAAAAGATGTGATTTTATTAAATAAAACAGTGCAAGGATAAATCCCAAAATGTTAAAGCAACACCACAAATTTACCATAAAGAAGTATTTATTGATTTTTAGACACTCTACATTCTAAAGTATATTTCACTATTTATTTTCATGGAATTTAAATATATAGATGCATAAAAAAAATACATAGTGCTTATCAAGTCCTGTAAAGTGATGTAAAACTGTTTGGGTTGTATGCCCACACTAACTCAGATCCCAAGGACAGTACACACCCAAGAGACATCCTGACAGTCAACAGGGAACTTTTAGGCAGAATATTAAAAGTAATATTTTGAAATTGTTTGAAGAGGAAGAGCAGGACAAAGACATCTGATCCATTCAAAAACATTTCTGCACAAAACTAAATATGTCAAGAAAGAAAATCAAACTTCAATGAACAGCCATTTCTAAAGCGGTCAATGCCAATTATTCTGCATGTCAATTATGAGATATGACAAAACAAAATAGAAGTTTCTGTTTGCCAGTATGCAGTCTCCAACTTCACCCAGCATTTTTTCAAAAGTTTATATTAAGCAAGAAGTTTAATACCTTACTTGAAAACTTCTACTCAAAGTATATGAAGGAGACACATTGAACACTCCAGGGATGCAGAAATGCTTCAGTGGAATCTATGGGGTAAATGTGTGGCCACTCCAATCTTCTGAGTCAGCAAGAGAACAGGTTTTTAGCTGAATTAATCAGAGTCTGGATTACAGCTTCAGTAATATAACTGCTACACTCTCTGTACTCATGAAGTTTGTATCTGCTGCTCTCCTGAGGGGGCGGGGGGAGGGAGGAGGATTCATTCTGGGGTCTGGCCCCACTGTCAACATCTCAGACAACTAGCCAGAGTGTGAGGGGACCGAGGAAGCCCTGCAATTGAGAGAGAGAGAGAGAGAGAATCACAGCTCAACAACTACAAACACACTTTCCTGAAGGGATCATAGCAAGCAATATAGCAATGGTCAGGTACAGGAGCTGTTATCTGCCAGGTCTGTCTGGCTCAGGACTAAGACAGCTGGTGTTTTCACCCACTGAGTGACCAGGGAGGGTTAGCCAGCATTTTCTGAATGCCATAGTTCAGCAGTACCAGGCACAACCTGGTTCTACCAGAAACATTTTCACCAGCAGGACTTAAACCTCAGAATCAAGGTTGGTGCTGGAAAATGAGTCAAACTATGGGGCATGGAAACCATGCTAGCGAGTTCTGATAATGTCAGGCACTGGACACTGGGCATCTTGGAAAAAGAGTTTATCCCAGGTTCAAAACAAGTAGGAATCAGAATTAAAGTGGAATTTCAGAAGCTGTTCATTGCAGTTGTGACATATTTTGTAACCTTTAAACTACACTACTTCCAGGAGGTACAGTTCCAGGAAAGCCTGTTGGCTCATTCTAGGAGGTGATCTACAGGTAGAGTAAGGCTGATTGGAGAGTTATTCTTTCTAGTTGAATCTTCTCTTTAGAAACTTCAGGCAACGCTGCTCTCAGGAGAGTGCGCAGCTTAAGATCCAACCTCTTCAGAAGATGAGCTTTGCACACAGGACACTGGCCTTTTCCTACTCAGTAGCCCAGGAAGCGAGTGCCCATACTTATCCACACACCAGCAGTGACCCCGTTTTCTGCCTCTTGACGGCTTGCACTATGAAACATTGAAACATCTGGCTTTAGTGGAAGGAGAGAAACAAACAAACAAAACATTCTTGGAGATGTTCTAGTGAAGTTTGCAGACAATTAAGTACACACTTTTGAAGTATCATGTTGCTTAATGCAGGAAACCTGGAGGGACTTTACACAAGCTCCTACAGAGAGCAATGATAACACTCTGATTCTGGTTGACATCAAACACTGTCCAAGACTGATGACCAGGATGTAGACCAGTCAGCCCTTGAGCCTGCTCCACCTTTCAGCCCAATTATGGCTGATCTTAGGCTTCAACTCCACTTTCTCTACACATTCTGTCCTGCCAATTGCAAGAGACCAAATGTCTCTTTTGGCCTTAAAAGATGTTCAATAATGGAGCACTCAACTCAAGGAATTTCAACAATTCCCTATCCTTTGATTGAAGATATTTTGCCTCATCTTAGAATGATCAGCTCCTTATCCCATGTTCTAAATTTCCCAGATCAAAGAAACAACTTTTCACAGTACTACGCTGTCAAACTCCATCCGAAGTTTGCATGTTTCAATGAGATCACATCCCATTCTTCTAAACTCCACAGAACGTTAGATTCAATTTACGTAGCCTCTTATCGCAGGACAACCAGGGATTACCACGACTCTCTTAACCTACCCATAACTCTTTGCAGCCTCTGTATTTGCCTTGAAGTTTATATTTCCATCGAGTTTTGTAACATCAAGCTTAGATATATTACTCTCTGCCTCTTCATGAGCAGCTAAGGCCCCAGCACTGATCTTTGCAGCACTCCACTAGTCATAGCCTGCCAACTTGAAAATACCCTATTTAGCCTTAGAGTTTGCTTCCTGTCCCTTAACCAAATTCTCGATCCATGATAATATGTCACCCCCAACTAGAGTAGTCCTTGAGGGGCAGCTTATTGAGGGGCTTTTGGAATTCTCTATATACACATCTACTGATCACACCCTACTAGTTACATCCAGAAAAACCTCTAATTAAATTTATCAAACAAATTTTCCTTTTATACTATGATTAGAAGCATTTCATATGGTTTTATGAGTAATTTCCTGTTGACTGCTAGCAGACGAACTGGCTGTAGCTGCCCATTGATGCTCTTTCCTATTTTCTTGAAATATTTGCTAATTTCCAATCAACTGGGACCATTCCAGAATCTAACAAACTCTGTTATGTCTTCCAAGACAGACAAAAAAATTTGTTCTGTAGCTCCGCCACTTCCTCATTCTCCCTGATAATTTATCGAGTCTTTTCTTCTAAAGAGGTGATTGCTTACTTTAGATATTCTCCTTTTTATACACTTCTAAAAACTCTTACAATCTATTTTTGTCCCTGGGCTAAATTCTTGTGTACTAATTTTTCCTTATTATCAACATTTGCTGGTTTTGAAAACACTCCCTATCAACTTGTAACAATATAACTATTCCTTGCAAAGTTTTACACTTATTTTAATCCAATAATATGTTTAACGTCCTGAGTAAACCATGGATGGATCCTCCTTGGTTTTTTTCAAAATGGAACATATTTTGTCAAACACCTTTTTAAAAGATGTTTCCCACTGTTTATTTTCCACCATGCCTTTTAGTCTAATTATCCAACCAAGCTTAGGCAGTATCCCTCTCAAAATTAAAAAAAGGCAAATACATAGGAATTAAATTCTTAGAACATAGAACAATACAGCGCAGAACAGGCCCTTCGGCCCTCAATGTCACGCCGACCTGTGAATTGTTCTCAGCTCGTCCTCCTACACTATCCCATCATCATCCATGTACTTATCTAAGGATTGTTTAAATCTCCCTAATGTGGATGTGTTAACTACATTAGCAGGTAGGGCGTTCCATGCTCTTACCACTCTGTGTGGAAAGAACCTGCCTCTGACATCTGTCTTAAATCTATCACTCCTCAATTTGTGGTTATGCCCCCTCGTACAAGCTGACATCATCATCCTAGGAAAAAGACTTTCACTGTCTACCCTATCTAATCCTCTGAACATCTTGTATGTCTCTATCAAACCCCCCTTAGCCGCCTTCTTTCCAATGAGAACAGACCCAAGTCTCTCAGCCTTTCCTCATAAGACCTTCCCTCCAGACCAGGCAACATCCTGGTAAATCTCCTCTGCACCTTTTCCAATGCTTCCACATCATTCCCAAAATATGGCGACCAGAACTGTACACAATAGTCCAAGTGTGGCCGCACTAGCATTTTGTATAGTTGCAGCATGACATTGCGGCTC